>NW_028095539.1:2371427-2458927 GCF_014824575.4 Sturnira hondurensis | reverse complement strand
GGGCAGCTAATGTGTAGGTACACTAAGTCCTTCTCACTGAGAAATGTAATCAGGACTTTTGTGTCAAGAGAGACTCTCAAACCCCTCTCTGTGTACACATTCCGAACTCCCATTAACATTAACAGGCACCACACAGGCACCGTGCACACCCAGGAGATGCCAGCCTTGGTAGCGTGTATGCATGGCAGCTGTGGTAACTAAATAATCCATATGGCTCTGAGGAGAAGTTATGGCTTATTGGGTCTAGGAGTCACATCTACCGTGGTGGAATCAGACACTAGAACCAAGCCTCAAGCTGAAGGCTGTATCCACACAGGATCTGTAGTTAGGCCAGGGTTTCCCAATTATACCTCTATGGATATTTTACACAGGAAGAAGTTCCATGTTTGAGGACATCTTAATGTTTTTCTCAGGCCCCAGGAAGTTTTGTCTTCTTCCCCATCCACCACTCCTACCCCAATATTCATTCATACATTTCCAAACAAAATACAGAAAATCACATAGTTGCTTTATAGAGAGATAATCAAAGGCCTTGGCTTAAACCACAAGTCTTCAAAATCAGAATCAAGTATTAAACTTGCCTTCAACATGAAAATCAAATAATATGGTAATCTTACACAACAGACATCCGCTGAAATGTAAATTCCACAGGCCGTGTAAAAGGGCAGAGTTTAACCATTAATTCTAATTGTTTCCACTTTTAGGTATTAAAGTCAGAGTCTTAATGCTCATTTAATATACTTTCCTGAAGCCCAATCCAACAACTTCCTCCTTTCCCCAGTGAAGAATATGTTCTTGTAAACTTCAGTTTAGTAAAGAGACTGGTGCACAAGAACACAAGCAAGTTTGTGCTTCAGAAAAAAGTAGCAACGGTTCACTAGTCCTGTTGCTGAAATTAGGCTTCAGGGGGAAAAACCTGGATGATACAAAATTCTTAGTATACTTTCATATATAGAGAGCAAATGAAAAAATATTTGTATCTCACATCAGGTCAATTAATATTCAGAAAAATCCTGTAACATTACGTTTAAATAATCATGGGAGAGGGGAAAAAACACCAATGTTCTAGAAGCTGCTCTAGACCTTTCAATCAATTTTATTTATATGCAAAACCAAGAGAAACAAAAAAAAAAAAAAGAAAAGAAAAGAAAAAAAAACAAAGCTCCTCCTGATGCTAAAGCTCTCAATTTACTGACAGGCAAATGGCTTCATGCTGCCACTTAATCTCATTTCTTGCATAATGCCCTCTAATTAGCATATCAAAGTGAATTAATACTTCTAGGGCATTAGCAATGGGGAAATCTGCTCCAGGCTCACAATAGCAGTTAAGAGAGAGCCAAGAAATCCTCAAAAACACCACAAACCACTTTGCATTGCAAAACTGTTCAATTTATTTATCCTCTCTCTCTAAACACTTTTACCGCACACTGTTTTACTACTGTTCACCAAACAAAATGATAATTGCCAAACTTACCAGCATCTGTAATGCCTGTTTGGAATCTTAATTTAGATTATGTTACAGATAATTTCTATATGCAACCATTTGTTCTATTATAAATGTTAATACAGACAGTAGAAACGGTGACATTCTCAATTAGTTCATTTGAATTTGAAATAAAATTATGAGATTTTAAAATTTATGAATTTTTTAATGTAAAAAGCCACCTGCTGGACTCTGATGCCTAAGAAATATACTTTGAAAATTGATGTATCATGTAAAGCAAAACAGACAAAAAAAACATTTTGCCATAACATATGTTGAGTCTACCAAATAATGGTTTGAACATTGTGAGGAATCATCAACATGAAAAGGATTACAATGTATGTATACCAAGTCCTAATTAATATGAGCACACAAAAAGGATTATTGTTTCAAACAGCTTAACACTGTTAAAGCACTTAATTTGAAGAAAACAAGAAGTACAAAACTTTTAACAATTACTTTTATCCATAACTACACTTTTAATTGTTTTCAGTACTAATCAGTTACTATCCTGTAGATATAGTCAATCCAAAAAAAATGCTCTAACAATTCAACCTAACACATTCTACCACACCAATTTTCTGGCTAGGCATATACTCAAATTTAATACCAAAGTAAACTACTGTTACCATCCAAAACTACAAACATTGCATTCATGTAATAGGTCAGTAAAAAATAATAAAGAGATTCTGATTACTATTCTACATACAAAAGGGGTCATTAGAATCAAGTGTTAAAAAGTAATGAAATTTTCAAACATGTTCTCTGTCTGAAGACATAACAAGATTTATTTTTTCAATGGCTCATTCAAACATTATTTATAATTTACTTGTTATATAAAACACTATCATCTACCTGTGACAGCAATTTGTTTCACTAACTTCTACAACTTCGTAAAAAATCTGATAGCCAGGTCTGAAAAACTTTGAGCAATTTACACTACATAGTAATGTAAATTATTTACTTTGTTCATACTTAAAGACTCAAATGGCCCACTGAAGTAGAGCAAATGCTTGAAAAGGTCAACATGGGAGGGGGGGTTGTGCGCAAGCTTTGTTAGTCAGTTACTACCTACATCATGCTGATAACACTGATAAATGGCTAAAACACAAGCCTGCTGAGAAAACAAATAAAACATTATTCTCATAGTGTCAATATTGAAATAATAAACATCTAAAGAGATGTGCACATATACACAAATAGAGGAAAAATAGTCTAAAAATCTTTATTTATCTTGATGTGCTGGTGCTGATGTGTTAAGTATTTATTGTGAATAGATGCCTCAGTGGCATGAGTATAAAATAAAGTGATGACTGATTTAGGGTGTGGTTCATGAAATTCGGTTTCAATTCTTCAGAGCTTCATATAACTTCACCCTATACAATGCCACCATAAAGTAGCAAAATGTAAGTAATCCAAGTAAGATGTTAAACTTAAATCTGTTGCAAGTAGCCTTTTTTCAAAATTAACAAAATGAAATCTAAAAGTACAAGTAAAATTAATTAAAACAAGAAGGACCACAGTATAAAAGGTGTACACAGATATATTTCATGAAAGCCGATGAACCAGAATGCTCTTTGGAGCAAGTCAGGGCTTCCTCTGCTACTATAATATACTTCTGATTTGTAATAAAATTATGTAAATTTATATAATACCATAGTAAAGTCCCCAATAAAATACTAAAACTACACAAATCTATAATAAAGTTCACTAAAACTGAGGCATGAAAGAATTACTTGGACAGATCAAGTTAGTATTGACAAGAGGGTTCACAATATTATTGGAGAGAAAATGGGGTGGAAGATTGCCCTATATTTTTTTAAGATAATACTTACTTGACACTTTACATCATGATGCTCTAAACCAGTATGGTAGTGGATTTTTTCCTAAGTTTTCTACAAATATATTGCATGTATCATCTTACGGGGATGAGATAGTAAGAGTAAAGAAAGTTAGAAAAACACCATTCTTTTACATCCTCCCTCAAAGCCTCCTAAAAATAGCATGTTATACAAATTTACAAAAATTTTAAAATAATTAATATTCTTAAAGTACTTTAAGGGAAAATTTGTGATAAAGTAATATAATTTGTGGTATTTCCAAGATACATTTCCTGTTTAATCGTTTAATATTTCCAATGTAAACAAGCCATGTCTAAATGAAATAAAATTTCAAGTGTTAACTGCCCATTAAAATTTGCTTCAAAATAATTCATTGTGAAAAGGTGGGAGTTACAGAGAAAAACAGGATTGGCCAAGTGTTCCTAACTGCTGAAGGTAAGTGATAAGTTCATGGGAATTCCAGTTTCTCTTCTACTCACATATTTAATGTTTGAAGTTGTCTGTAATATTCATTAAAAGACACAATTAATCATTTATGGAACAGTGTATTTGTTTTTAAAAATTTGGAAAAATAATGATAATTATATTGGAAATATTGCAAGAGCAACTGAAAAGAATATACAGGATACAGTAGCATTTAGACTCACTCACTAGTAACGATTTTCACCTTTGTCATTAAATTTTCACTTGATGGAATATTTGGCTTTTTAAACATTGTGAATTAAAGAATTACATGGCACTGTACCAAAAAAAAATGAACAAATTTTAATACTGAAGCGTAAATAAAAGAAAAGCGATCAGGAAAAGAAGACTCCAATGAGTCCCCAAGCCTTCTGGGTCAGAGTTAAATAGAGAGATGCTGACTGAGAATACTGTCCCTCCGAAAGCTAGTCACACTTGTAGCAGTAAAGATAAAAGGTTTAATCATATAAATCATAATCTAAATGCATATAAAAACTCACAAGCTACATTCTTGATACAATTTTGATATCTCAAATTCTTATGACTCTCTTTATGGAGGGTTCCTTTAAAAGTAAAGCATCTTTAATAGTCATCTTCTCCTTAAACATAAAAAATACTTCAACCAGCCCAACCAGCCAAGCAGGCCCTTCTCTTCCCCTGCGGACACCTCCTGCAGTAGAGAAGTTCATTAAGTTTTATGATCTTCCCAAGTCAGTCCTGCTTATAAGCCTCACAAAGGCCACAAATCTGGCAAACCATCATGTATGCCATTAGACATTACCAGTAAATGAACGCTATTTAGGGTTTGTGGTGGCAATAAATCAGAGTTTGCTTGGCAGCTATCAACACGGAGTGTCTTAACCTACCATTTAAAATAAGGAAAAGGTTGAGCTAGTTTTTTAAAAATACAAAACATGTTTTCACAATATGATTCAGACTATGCACTCAAATGTTGGATTTTTCATTGAAATTTTTTAAATACATTTTTTCCTCACAAAGAATCATTTCCTTCCTTTGAAATGTCATAATTATACTTTTTTTCCTTAAAAAGAATCATTTCCTTTATTTGAAATGTCCTAATCAAGGGCTCTGGAAAGAAGGCAGATTTGTGAGGATGTTACTGTTTCACAAAGAAAAGTAGTTCAACAATCAAGATTAAGGTGGCCAAAAAGATGTGAGACGATGCGCCAAAAAAAGTATATAGATAAGGAGATCTCATAGCATCAGGAATATTCAATAAGAGGTAGATAGTAAAATATGGCTAAAAAAATCAAAAGAAAAATCTTAATATTTATCTCACTAGTTGCTTACTTTCTTTAAAATGCACTAATATCTTGATTATAAAGCCTGTAACTTTCCGTTGCTTTCAAAATGTATAAATATCATAATTTAACAATGGCAGGCTTTTCTGCCCAAAAATAACTATATGATGAATTTAACAAAAAAATATATTTTCAAGAAAAAGCAAACATCTCATAGTAAAAGTATACTTTTCCTATCTCTGATCACAAAAATAATATAATTGTGGTAGATTACCCATTTATCTGTCAGAAGAGAAAAATACCTTTTCGTATTTGGTAGGAGCAAAAAAAGATGTTTTCTGAACTAAATCCTTCACTGGCATCAGAACTGGCAGTGTTCACTGCCGGATCAGAAACCTCAAAATCTACTGGCAAATTTACAAATACATGGAATATCTTAAAAATAATTGTCTTATTTTCAAAGAAGCACAACTGAAATGATATCCATTGAAGTAACAGTTTTCTCTCCCCCTCTGCACTAGTCAACCTCCTACCTCCCCTTACGCAGAATAGAATCACCACATAATCTCGGTTTCTATTACAAATGACCAGGTAAACTTTCTCTAGATATTTCTTTAGATTACAAAGAATTAATGTTTAGATACTATATTATTAAAGTAAAATGACCTAAAGAAAAAGCATTATGCAATACACATGCATTCTACAATGATTCTTTTTATATATTCATGATGTTTCCAAAAGAATGACTGTGAGAACAGATGGGGGAGGGGGTGTTGAAATTGTTGCCCTGCTTTTTTGCTTTAGTAGCACTCATGTCTACACAGCTGTTTTATTTCAAATCAAGGCTTCTGAGTCCAGCGTCCCTGTCTCCAAGGCTAGTTTTGGAGGGTGAGGTGGTGCTATGGGTAGTAGGGGAGAAAGGAGGGGAGAAAGGAGGGGAGAGAAAGAGCTTCACCCCCATCAATCATTCGGTACTTAAATCCCATCCCTCTCCAGCTTAGAGAGGCTGGCAGGAAGAAGCCTGTACCCAGACAGCCGCCTTTACTCTGTCGGCTGCTGGCTTCCTACGAAAGAGATAACATACAAACTTGGATCCGCTGGCCAAAGCGCAAAAAAAGGATCTATTTTACAAGTTATCACTGAAAGCCTCAGAAAAAAATTTCAAACAAAAATTTCCTTTGTCAGCTACCTCTTGCTTCTTAAATAGCATGAGCCCTACCAAAGCTCTCTGCCAATAATCCCAGACTCTGAAAAGACTTGTTTCTTTTTCGTAACTCACCTTTGACATGAGGTTGACTACACTTTCCTTTCAGAATGGTGTAAGTCTTGTGCAAATAAGCAAGTAGAGGACTTATGCTTCCTAATTGAATTCTGCCTGCTGCTAAATGTCTAAACAAGAAAAGCAGTTTGCTGCTTTGGTTCTCCAGCTGGCTAGGCCAAAACTTTGAGAAGGCAAAAAAACACATCATGAGAAGGGGGTGAAAGGGAAAATATCAATCCCCTCACTCCAGTAATATAATGCTGTATAAAGTGGAATCAATCTTAATATTCACAACATAGTCAATATCCCAGTGTTTAGCTGTCAGCAGAAACTGAAGTGGATCCCTGATAGCAAGAAAATCCTTGAACATTAAGCAACATAATTTATAAGAATTACGTACTTTTAAGTTGCCAAACTCAGAATCTTTAAGATTTAATGCTTAATGTCTTATGTTATAGTCAGATAAAAATTATCTACCATTTTAAATCACAATGCTGTCTAAGGATAGCTAAAAATCAACAGAATAAAAGTTAATAATTAAAATGCCTTTGGTTTACAAAATAGAAAATACATCTTTAAAAGAATTACTCAACATTAGGAAACCATGAATACTATGCAAATGAAAAACAGGAGAAAATAGTCTTTAAGGCTCTCAATATTTGCTGTTAATTATGGTTTTAGCATATATTTTAATAGACAACCATAACCCATCATCTATTCTTGTCTACTTTTAGGATCAGAATAGCATTGCAGGGTGGGAATCTGTTTAAAGGAAGGGTAACCCTCCTACCAACTAACAATTATATGCAGTGTACTATTATTTATACACTCCATTTGAACACAGTCACATTTAACCTTTTAAATAGCATCACTTGGATGTTGCTACATCCTGGACTTTCTCTTCTTTGCCCCAACATTTAATAAAATGACAACTTTATAATACAATATAGCCAACACACACACACACACACACACACACTCAACAGTAAAGCTTGTTTAATGCATTTGCTTGTTGTGTATAGGGCAAATAATACCAAATACTACTAAAACATGTAAATTAAATCTCTAATTCCACTTGAGTTACAACTGTCACCTCAAGACTAAAACATCTTCAATTTTTAAAAAATCGAACAGGAAAGTCAAATTGAAATGAATTGCCAGAAATTTACCTAATATGTACTTGTAGTTTTCATTGCAGCACCTCTGCAAAAGCTGTCTTCTCATATAATCCCTGCCTTGAACACTTCAAAAATTGTTCAGCCTGCATCTGTGGACCTTTTCCTACTTTATAAAATACATTAAGCATATGTACGATGTAATGACTTCAAGCATAAAAAAATTCACTAAAATATTAACAGATGAAATACATTGCATATGCCTAAACTCATCATTAACCTTCCTCGATTCCTAAAAGTAGTCTTCCCAACTAAAACACTATTTTAAACATGCCACTGAAGTCTGTTCAACTGCATTTGTTCTATCTGTGGAGCTGACGCTTAAGGTTGTCCAAGTAAAACAAAGTTCGGGCGATGCTTCTCACGGTGACTCGGTCCCTGGCATCCAGTCTCCCGTTGCTCCTTTTAAAAACTGACACACAAACAAGGCAAAAGGAGCGGGAGAGGGCGGCTGGTGCTCCCGGGCCCCCTCCCGGCTGCAGCCAGGGGCGGCCGCCTGGGGACTGGGACCCAGCCCCATCCGCATCCACACTTCATTTTACACACGGAATGGAATTGAGAAATCGACTCCAGATTTATTGCAGTTTTTTCTCAAGATCAGGAGGTGGGAAGGAGAGAATGATCAAAGATGGCGGTGCCCAAAAGCAGCAGCTCTCAACTGGAGAGTCGAAGGAGTAGCTCCGACCCCACCTCGGGGGTCTCCGGGCCCACTGCGGGGAGCAACGTCTTACCTGTTTTCTCTTTGATCTCACACAGGACGCTGAAGAGCGCGGGTTTCATTCTGTGACAGTTCAGGGCATGTTTCCTAAAAAGCAAATAGCAAAACACAAAGGTATTAGCATCACCTATGGAATAATATGGCGCCTTCAAGTTAGACCCAAGATTTAATTCCGGCCCCCGGTTTTGGAAAGCTCCTTTGGACCCCGGCAAGTCAACAGAAACTCAAGTTGACTAGTGAGCGGCAGCCGGCAAGCTCCGGCCGCTTAAGCTCCAGCCCGAACGGAGCGCGACCCATCTGCCCGGCAGGCAGCAGCCTCGGCGACCGCAGGGCGCGAACCGGCGCGGGGAGCCTGGACAGCGGGCCAGGCGGCGACCAGCGGGAGGGGACGGCGCGGAGGGGCCCCCGCGTCCGCCCTCCGCAGGGGGAGCCGCAGCGGTGCGGACGGGCGGCCGACTGCGGCCAGAGAGCGGTGACAGCTCGGCAAAGTTTGCAAGGCGGCCCTCCCTTCCCCGAGAACTTGGCCGCCCGCACCCGGCCCAGGCAGGGAACCGCCCATCGCCCCGCGCCCCGGCTGGGGCGGCCGTCCGGACGGCGAGGTCGCCCCGCGGCCAAGGGGAGCCCGGCGCCGGGACCCCGGCCGGAGGAGAAAGTTGCACTTCCCTCGACTGCGGCCCCGGGCCCTCGCCGGGCCACCCGCACGGGGGTCCGGGCGGGAGGTTTGAATCCGCGCGAGGGGGCCGGGCTGCCAGAGGGCCGGCCGGCGGGGGGCAGGAAAGCCACAAAATCCGCGCGGCGCCAAGTCCGTCCCGAGCCCCGAGAGCAACTTTGCGGACTCCCGCCCGCGTCCAGGGGTGCGGGCTCGTCCCCCGAGGCCCCGGCGGGCTGCTGGGTTTCGGAGAAAGTTCCCTGCCCCGGGCTGAGGCCCCTGCCCCGGGTGCCACCCCGGGCCCACTCGGCCGCGGGCCCAGCTCCCGCACACACACAAAGATGCTTAATGAGACAACACCAACTTTGCTTGCGCCTCGTCCAAGCTCTGGTCCGTGATGGTCATGATCTGGTGGAGGATGTCGCCGATGTCCTGCTTCCTGCCGTCGCCGTCCGCCCCTTCGTGGCCGTGCGGGGGAGGCGGCAGGGCCATGCCCCCCTGCACCGAGTGGCCGGCGAGGTTCACCCCGGCCAGAGTCTGCAGCATCCTGGATTGATCGTCCATCCCGCCGCGCGCGGGCGGGAGCGGGCGGCGGCGGCGGCTGAGGCAAAGGCTGAGGCGGCGGCGGCGGCGACGAGGGAGGAGAAGAAAGAGGGGGAGGGGGAGGGGGAGGCGGCCGCGCGCTCCCCGCCCGCGCGGGGAGGGGGCGGCCCGGCCGGCGGGGCCCGCGGCTGAGGCGGTGCGGACGGGTTCCCGGCTCCGGCTTCCGCCGCCGCGGAGGCTGAGGAGAAGCGGCTAGCGGAAGCGCCGGGCTCCGCGGCGGAGGCGGAGGCAGCGGCGCCCGCTGCTCTCACGCGGCCGCCGCGCCGCCTCCTCGCAGCAGCGCGCCCCGCCGGGCGGCCCCGCTCAACTTGCTCCTCAGCGCCGGCCGAGTTGCCGGGACGCCCGCCGCCCCCCGCGCCAGCCTGCGCCCTCCCCTTCCTCGGCCGCCGCCGCAGCCTCGGCCGGGCGGTATCCGAGCCCCGGCTGCTCCGGGGGAGGGAGCGGCGGCGGCGGGCGGCGGCGGAGGAAGAGGCCGGCGGGGGGCCGAGGGGAACGAGGGGGGCGGAGGAGGAAAGTTTGGGAGCGGGCGGACCGGCGCGGCGGGGGCACTGAGCCCGACGGAGGGCCCAGGCGGGCCGCGCGCCGGGCGGACAGCAGATTGATGGGGCGGGAGAAGTCGCCGCCGCCACAGCCGGAGCCACGCACCCTGCCAGCAGCCGCCACGGACCGGGCTGGAAGGCCGCTGGGCTGAGGGATTGACAGGCTGCCAGTGCCACTCACTCACTGCGGCCTCAGCGCCCGGGGGGAGGGGCAGGGGCGAGCGGGTGGGCGGGGGAGCGCTCTGTACGCCCCGCCCCTGGGGGCGGTGCGCGCGCTCATTGGGCCTTGCGCCTCCCGCCGCCGCAGCTGGCTCCGCCCCTGGAGTTGGACCCGCCCCCTCTGGCCTCTGATCCTCCAGTAACCAGGAGCTCGCCGCGGGATCTTCACTTCTGCTCGCAGCCTCGCATCCCTGGGTGTCCCTCCTGGGACCACAAACATGACCTCGCCCTGGCCCCTGCTCCCTAGTGTTAACAGTCGTAGGTGTGATGAGTTGTGTATGGGACACGGGGCAACTCACTCCAAAGCCAACCTTGTGCTTCCCCACAGCACTGTGAGCTTCACGCCTCGGACGGTGCCTGGTACGTTTTCCCGCTCTTCCTATCAGAAGGTGGTACCCTGGGAGCCGGACGCCTGTCCCGGGCCAATCGCCTCAAGCTCAGAGTCGAGTAGGGCGGGACAGAGGCAAGAAAGGGCTGTCCCAATTGGAGCGTTTGAAATGTCCGGGGCATAGGTGGGGGGGATGCAGCGGGTAGCGGTCCCGCCCCTCCGTAATCACCATAGTAACCGAGAGGGCGCTGCTCTGAGTTGGCTCCAGCGCTCTGGTCTTGCACTGTCCCTCAGGAGGTGACTGGGTAAGGGTACAGTCGTTGTCCCGCATGTCTGAAGTCTGCGCTGAGCGGCTCTTACTGCCATACGCTTTCCCTTAGAAGGAGAGTATATGAAAAACGTGTCAGAAGTGGATCTGGGAGGAGGTGAGGGGGCTCTGACAGCAGGATTCATTCAAGGCTTACAACACCTTTACACGTTGCAGTTGCTGGTAATCCAGGGACTATTCCTTTGACCTTATTTGCTTTTAGCTGCCTCCACATAGATCAAAGCTGCAAAAATTCGCTCTTTGTTACAAACATCTGTTTCTTTAAGGGTAAACTGGATTTCACTTACCAACTTACCGTGTCTTTGAATGGTGATGATACCAGCCACAGATTTTCATATTTATAACAATGCTCCTTCCATTGCACTCCAGTTACAAATGACTAAAAGCCCACATTATTTGGGAATCTGGACTTCCAATTCTTGTGGACGATTGAACTTTCTCTTAACCTGATTTTCCAATCAGGGCTTCAACATGTTTTACCATTTTAGATTCATGGAACTCACCGCGTAAGTAGGTCCTCTGGATAAATGGTTGTGAAAAGTCTTCTTGCTTCTTCCCCAAACTCAGTAAGCTGTCTTACCTGAAACCAAAAATAGGGGTATGAAATATGAAAAATGGCTCTTACTCTGCAGGGTTTAATGTAGGACAAGCAGTTCCTTACATGCCAGATGGATTCTTGGAATGAAGCAGGCTACTCTGTTCCAGGTTCTTTCCTTCATATGTTTGTGTACTTTTAAATACTCCCCACTGCAAAGCTAATAGCTAACCTTACAGTTAGGCAAGCTAAAATCCTTACAAACTGCACAGCTGCTGGAGAGGAAGTTCCAAACAATCCACTCTGCTTACCTCCAAAGAAGAAGCCTCCTCGTGTTCATTAGTATTCCTGGCTCTTCTATAGCCCATTTATGTGTCAAGTTTCTGATTCTCCTTTCAAGCCCCCATTACGGGTTACTCATAGTCATCATTGATTGGTCTTTCTCTATTCTTGTTTTTCAAAGCTGTCACCAAATCCTTATACATTTTTGCATAAAGGAGCAAGAGCAAGCAGCCAATCTTTCATAACTCTCCAACATTGACAATGTAAAACCATGAAATTCTATCTGGAAAAAGATGTCTAAAAACCTAAATTTCTACTAGCTCTAAAATTCAACGATCCCATGACTCACTATCAAGCCTCCTCCCTGCCCTCCTTCTAGGCTCATAATCTCGACTCACAAGGATGAGGCTAATTAGCAATGGGGATTTATGGTTATTTCTAGCCTACTCCAAACAATGAATTATGTAAGCAAAGCAACATATATAAAAATGTAAATAAAATTAAAGAAACATTTAAGCAAATAAAGACAATTGGGAACTATGGGCTATGTAAACAAATTGGAACATAAAAACATAAATTAGAATTAAGAAACCAGTTAAGCAAATGCCAGCGATTAAGAATAAAACAACTTATTACATGTCTAACACCCACAGTTATTTTATGGCACACACCTTTAAACCTGTGGTCATTCAGTGATGTAGAAACTTGATACCATAATTCTGCATTAAGTGATAGGGCTAGATGGACCTGCTCGGGAGGATTTTCTTTGTGTTATTATCAATATGAGTTGCAATAAAAGTTAGAGGGTTCTAGCAAGGATTTCCTCATAGGCTCATTGACAACCTTCATTGATTTAAAATATAAACTCTGTAAGACTGTTTTCCAAGCCCCAGTAAGCAGTGTGAACTAATTGTACATTCTCCAAATCCCTTGTGCTTCTGCCAGTCCCTCCTGTAGGATGTTGCCTTGTTTTTCTGCTCAGCAATATGAGACACGTGGTTGGTGCCTTCACAGATAATAGAATAGAACCTCCCTAAGTACCTGAATTCATCTTTACTGTTTCTAAGGCAGTGATTATTAAACAGTCAAGGGAAATGTAATTTACTTTTGTCGAGTGTACGTTCAGGTAAAGTCAACAGTGACAAAGTGGTGAAAACGAAGTAGGGGCTCTCTCACAACCACCCCCTGGCCATGGGTTTATACGTCACCATTGCCTGTGTCATCAAGGAGGTGATCATCACAACTGATGCCATCATTGAGCACACCTTCAGGGTGGGACACTGAGCTCTGTGTTCCTTTTATTTTGTCTTGTTTCAGTTTCAGGACCCTGTGTAGAAGAGATTATTATTAAATAAAGAAACAGGATAAGAGAGGGTGAGGAATCTACACCATTCCGCAATGCCAATAAGTACTGGACCTTAAATTCAAATTTTTATCTGTGGTTGCAAAGCCCACCCTATGGAATGCTGTGCAAAAATAAATAAGTCACTGAGTCAAGGTTACTAAATAAAAGTCACAAGGCCTTAGCCGGTAAACTGTAACTTAATAAAAATAAGTGGCTCAGTACTTAATTAAAAAAAAGATCCGTAACTCTAT
Organism: Sturnira hondurensis; assembly: GCF_014824575.4. Classification (NCBI taxonomy): domain Eukaryota; kingdom Metazoa; phylum Chordata; class Mammalia; order Chiroptera; family Phyllostomidae; genus Sturnira; species Sturnira hondurensis. The sequence continues at coordinate 2,445,646 of NW_028095539.1, read as the reverse complement.
TGGAGGAATCCGATCTCATGGCAGCAGAGGAGGAAAATGAAGACCAAAGCCCAGCCAGACCCTCCTCCTTCATGGCCACCTGGGATCCAGCCTCTCCGAGACATTCCTGCCATGCCTGCCTTCACTGATCTGCATCTGCTCTAAGCTCTCTCGGAACATATCACCTCCAATATGATTTACCACTAGGCTAGGTAGTCCTGTGTTGTTGCTGTTGATTCAGCTGTTAGTTTTCTCATCTAGTCCACAAGCATGTTAAGGGCAAGGTCTTTTGAAATGTGACTATAACATGATTGATTGGTTTAAAAAAAAACTTAGACATCTAAGAAAGTTAAATGTTCCTAGTTGCCAATTTGGGTAAACTGCCTAAATGCTTATTCCTAAACAAATTTCTACCACTTTAGGAATGACTCTTCACAAGTGGCCTTTATGGTTGACAGCATGTATGACAAATCTTCATCTTCTGAGGGTGTGTTTGAGCAATGAAAGCTTTAGCAGAATACAGTGTACCCCTGTACAATGAAGTTCTTAAAAGAGGTTATTTTTTGGAATACAGAAGTCCCTCCTAATCCATGGTTTTATATTCCTTAGTTTCAGTTACCTTCAGTCAACTGTGGTCTAAAAATATTAAAAGGAAAAAGTTCAGAAATAAATAATTCATAAGTTTTAAATAGCATACCATCCCACCCAGGGTATGAATCATCCATTTGTCCAGTGTATCGCCCTGTGCCTATGAGTCACTTAGTTGTCAACACTCAGTAGCCATCTTGGTTATCAGATCTACTGTTATTAAGATATTTCCTGGTGCTTGTGTTGAAGTTACCCTTACTTTACTAAATAATGGCCCCAAAGCACAAGAATAGTTAATTTCTCATAGGTATATATGTATAGGAAAAAAACATAGTATGTATAGGGATCGGTACTATCCATGGTTTCAGGCATCCAATGGGGAGTCTTGCAACACGTCTCCCACAGTTAAGGTAGAACTGACTACTGTACATAATTTCTGGAAGGTTTGAGAGAAAGCCCCATCCCTTATGTTCTTTCATTCCTCATAGCATCTGGTATAGTACAGTCCCATAACATATAGGTACTTGGGACTGACGCTGTCTGTTACTTGCCTGCTGTCCATTGGGGCACATCCTTAAACAGGTGGAGGACAGATACGGCTCTTTTCTCCTTCCTTCTGTTTCTTTCCATCTTTGGATGTAATTCTGATTCTGGGGTGGCAGCAGCAGCCATCTTGTGACAATGAGGTGGCAGTATGAGGATAAAAAAATCAACGTGGTTTGGTGGTTTATCTCCGTGGTCTTCCTCTCCAAAACCCACAATCACAGTCCAATCATGAGAAAAAATATTAAACAAATCCTAATCAAAGGGCATTCTACAAAATACCTGACAAGTACTCCTCAAACCGTCAAGGTCATCAAAAACTAGGAATATTTGAAAAATTGTCACAACCAAGCAGAGCTAAGAAGCTATGATGACTAAATGCGAACTGGTATCCTGGATTGGATTCTGGAAAAGAAAAAGGACATTGAGGGAAAACTACTAAGGAAATCTGAATAAAGCATGGACTTTAGTTAATTATTAATTGTAATAAATGTACCACATTAACGTAAGATACTGATAACAGGGGAAATAGGATGGTAGGTATTGGAGAACTCTGTACTTTCTTATTTTTTCTGTAAATATTCTAAAATAAAATATTGGAAACATAGTAAACTGGGCAGAAAGGTGGGGAGAGCCTAGGTGCTTGCAGGCATTGACCTTCCGAACAAAACCAACAGTTGCTTACTCCCAGGCTTTTAGTTATGTGAACAAATCTAATTCCCATTTTAAACTTCCTGTCAGCCAGGTTTTCTGTTACTTACAGCAAGTTGGTCTAGCACCATAAATACTTAAAGGGTAGATGGATGGAAGACTAGCTTAGCACAGCATCTGGCACAGAATAGAAGCTCCTATAGTTGGGGAGACGACGCATTATAAAAAACTTGTCTCGTCTTTGTCCTGGACTCCTGGGAGATAACTTCTAAAAACTTAGGAATTTCCTAAGTGGCCGGCGTGTCTTTGTTATTCACGAGCCCTTTGAATCACACCTGAGTTTATACCAACAAGAAGACCCAGAATAGAGGCTGCTCAGCAGGACAAACATGTATCAATAATTAGAGGGTTGGGGCTTTGAGCCAGTTCATCCTCCCAGGAGGGGAAGGGAGCTGGAGATTGAATTCAATCACATGGTCACTGAATCAATCAGTCATAACTATGTAATAAAACTCTAATAAAAGCTCTAGACACCAAAACTCAGTGCAGCTTCCTGGTTTGTGAACAAATGGATGTGCCACGAAGCTGATGTGCCCTGACACCTCTCAGGGAGAGCGTGCAAACTGTGTTCAGAATCCTCTCAGACCTTGGCCTAGGTATCCATTTATTTGACAGGTCTTGATTTATATCCTTTATAATAAAGCTGTAATCCTAAGTATAGTGCTTTTCAGAGTTCTGTGTCATTCTAGTGAATTATTGAACCTCGGGGTATCGTGGGAACACCAAACTTTTGTAGCCAGTTGTTCAGAAGCACAGGTGGTTTGAGGAACCCTAAACTCGGGGCTAGCATGGGATGTGAGGACGAGTCTCGCTGGGCCCCGTACTCGTAATGTCTTCCTGTGTAACAAACTACCCCAAAACTTGTTGGCTCAAAACAACGAACTTTATTATCTCAGGAATTTGGATGCAGCTTAGCTGGGTTCCTCTGACTTAGGTTCTCTCATGAGACTGCCGTCAAGGAGGCAGCTGTCACCTGAAGCCTAACCAAGGGGAGGATTCACTTCCCAGCTCACTCAGGTGGTTGTTGGCAGGCCTCAGGTGCTCAGTGACTGCTGGCCAGAGACCCCAGTTACTTGACCCCTGGGCTTCTCCATAGGACAGCTCATGACATGGCAGCTGGCTTCCAAAAGGGCGAGGAAGCCAGAGAGCGAGACAGGAGTCAGTCTTTGCAATCTAACCTCAGAAGTGACATTCTAACACATTTGCTCTGTTCTCTTTATTAGAAGCAAGTCACTAGGTCCAACCCACACTCCATGGGGGGGGGGGGGGGGGGGGGGGGGGCGGATTACACAGTATCCAAATATCCGGAGATAAGGGTGATTTGGACCGAATGTGTTTATGCCCCACCCCCCAAATTCACATGTTGAAGCCATAACCTTCCACATGATAGCATTAGGAGGTGAGGCCTTTGGGAGGTAATTAGGTTTAGATGAGACCATGAAGGTAAAGACTCCATGAGGAAATTAGTGTCCAGGAAGACAGAGCAGAGCGTGTCCTGTGTGCCTTGTGAAAATTCAACATGAAAGCAGCCATCTGCAAATCAGGGAGAGGCCCTTGCCAGAACCCAGTGATGCTGACACCCTGATCTCAGACTTCCCAGCCCCCCAGAACTGAAAGGTCTGTTGTTTAAAGCACCAGTCTACAGTATTTTATTATAACAGCCCAACCTTATTAAGACAAGTATCATCTTGAAGGCAGTCCAACACACCATATTTAATTCTCATTGCTGAATTAAATCAAAGCATGACCTTCACCCTCTCTCTCTCACCTGCAGCTGTGTGGGATCCACCTCTGCAGGCCTTCGAGGCCCTCCTACGCTATTCCAGTTTTCTCTCTCCAGTCCTACTTTCCACTATTCTTTTCCACACACTTTATGTCATAATCAACCCTAATGCCCCATACTTCTTGGCCTTCTGCCTTTTGCTCACACTGATCCCTCCAATGGGAAGGCATGCTCAGATCTGACCCATCTTCAATAATGCTGTCTATCCTCTTTCACATACGGTATATCTGCTGATCCTCAAAATAAATCAAAAGATTTTAAGCCAAGTTAAGTTATTTATCGATAAGGTTCAGAAAGTAATAGCTACGGATACTTACTGAGCGCTTTGTGTCAGGCACTGTGCTAATGATTTCTCGTTCTTCATCTAGTTAATCCTTCCTGACAACCGAATGAGCTGGGCATCAACCTCCCCTTTCATAGCTGGAGAAACTGAGACCTAAAGATATGAAATAAATCGACAGGGTCACACGGCTGGTAAATGAACTGCAATTCAAACAAACCATCTGTCTCGGCATCCTTATGACTAAACTTTCTATCACACTGCCTTTAGAGGGGTTACGTCACTTGTCGAAGGTCACAGCACTACCAGGTGACAGAATCAAATCCAGGGGACTGGAGACTTCTGACCTTTTCCACCACACGTGTTGTTTCCCTACTGTGTCGTCACCTGCAGGAAAGCCTTTCTAAGCCCCAAAAGGAAGTCAATGCTTCTTTTATGAGTCCCCAATATCCCCTGAGTTCTCACCAATGTATACCTTGTCAGATTTTAGTAAAATATAAAAACAACATTTTGACCATTTTTACGTGTGCAGTTCAGTGGCATTACGCACATTCTCACTGGTGTGCAAACATCACCACCAGCCACTCCAGAACTTTCTTCCTCTTCTCAAACTGAAACTCTGTACCCATTAAAAGAATAACTCTCCTTCCCCTAACCCCTGATGACCACGATTCTAGTTTCCGTCTCTATAGATTTAACTGATCTAGGTGCCTCGTGTAAGCAGAGTCACCGAGCATCTGGCCCTTTATGACTGGCTCATTGCGCTTAGCTTGTCTTCAGGGTTCAGCCACGCTGTGGCATGTGTTGGAATTTCCTTCCTCTTTAAGGCTGAATAATATTCTATCATAAATACGTACTACAACATTTTGTTTATTCATTCATCCATAGATGGACACTTGGGCTGCTTCCATGTTTTAGCTATTATGAATAATACTGCCGTATACACAGGTGTTCAAGTGTCTGAGTTCCTGCCTTTAATACTTCTCAGTATATATCCAAACATCGAATTGCTGGCTCATATGGGAATTCAGTTTTTCATTTTTTCAGCAACTGCCTTAACTGTCTTTCACAGAGGCTGTACCATCTTACATTTCACCAAAAGCACAGAAGAGTAAATGTATACCTTTTAATATAGGTTCTAGAAAATGTGTCTTACAGACTCAGCCCCTTGAAGTAGGGTTCTTTTGACATTCAACTTTATATCCCGAACAACACCTCACACTTAATTGATGCTTCAAAAGTATTTTGTTGAATAAATGCATAAACAGGGCATCAAAAAATCACTATCTTCAAACAAAGGAATCTGCTTTTATTGGAAACATCCTAAAAACTTCCGACCAGCTCCAAGTCGCTGCTGAACAGTGTCCCTAGAGATATATATTTTTTAAAGCGGGTATATAAATCTGGAGTTTCATTTCTTAAAAACAAGTGGTCCCACAGTATATTTCTTTTTCTCTCACCAGCTTCTTGTCAACACTAGGCTCATCTCCTAGTCCTGTTTCTTTTCTAGGCTCACAATAAAACTGATTTAAAGTAAAAGTTTCTTTAAGAATTATGCTACAATATGCTGATCTGAAAATAAATTTTCTAAAATTATTTTTTTGCCCATAAGGGGGCCATCGAAGATTTCCTGGTGATATTATTTTCTAAGAAGTTATGCACAGGTTATGAACATCCTTCTGTCAGAAGCAACTAGATGCTACTTTTGATTATCTTCCATTTTGAATTTCTAGGTAAGATTTTAATGCAGCAAAAATTAAACTCAAAAGCCCTTTTATCTTATTATTATAATTAATAACTTTGTTTATAGGGGTAAGTACTATTGACATGTATATTGAAGACTTTAGTTTTTAGAGACAAGCTTGGGGATATTTTCCTTGTCATGTTCTGCCTTCTGTGTTACTACTCATTCGCAAAATAGCGTGGAAAGAGGAGAGGAGGTGAAATAAGTAAATGATGCTTCCCAAAACCAGAAACTAGATAGGCAGGTGAAGAGGTTAGGTATTTGCCTAAAAATAAATTTTATAACAGAACCATATCTTAGATAGTCGCCCAACACAAGGCCCCACTTTCTCCTGAACCTCACCCCTGTGCCATGAGCCTCCATAGTAGCCATGTCTCGGCCACACAGCTCAACTCCCCCAGCCTCAGCTCATTGGACCAGGGACGGATACCTGACTGAACCAATCTCTCTTCTGGGAGCTTGCCCTTGCACCAGGAAAACAGTGATTTGTTTGCCAGCTGCTTGAATGGAGGACATACGATCCTCAGACCTCTGGGTCAGTCATGTTTAATCAACTGCACAAAGAGAAGCAGAGAAAACCACTTGTAAACAGAGCACTCACAGCAAAGAACAGCGCAGCCCGGAAAGGGGTGGAGGTCGGGGAGGGGTGGGCAGGCAGCCAGCTCCACGCAGCTCCCAGCGCTCTGAAGGCTTTCCACTTTCTGGTCCCCATGGTGGCTAGGTGTCCCTCTAGATACAGCCCCTCGATCTTGGCTGGCCCACCACTACCTGGTTCCTGGCAGATGCCTTTATTTTGAGTCATGTGTACATCTGTGACAGCAACTGGAGAAAGCAGTGATGCTCAAGGACAAAGCCGGTTGGGTGTGACCAGGAAAGTCCCGGGGGACCCGGGTGAGAAGAGCTGGAGTAGGGCAGTGGCAGAGACACCGGGGAGAGAGCGGAAGGTCTGAGGAGAGAGTGGCAAGTTCAACTGTGCACATGTTAAGCCTGTGGAGCCTGCAGAAAGACCAGGGGCCATTCCCCGGGGGGGACAGTGGTGGGTCTAAAGCTCAGGAGAGAGGTCTGGACTAGAAAGAGAGATTTTTGGAATTATTAACATCTCGATGGTATCAGCAGCCATGACTGTGAGACGTGAGAAAAATGAGTGTCCCTTACAGCACCTCTAATGAAGGGACAGATGAAGAAAAAAATAAACCAAAAAGGAGACTTAGGGGTGGGAGAAAGACTAGGAAAGCACAGCAGGACAGAAACCAAGAGCATTTTAAGAAAAACAGTGGCCAACAGTGCAACTGAGTTATGAGCAAAGAGGTGCGCACTGGATCTAACAAGATGCGCACTGGCTGCCCGTGAGAACCGTTTTAGTGGAGTTGGGGTGTGTGGCAGAAGCTCCATGGGGTTGACAAGGGGACGAGTGGTAGGGAGGACTGCAGGCTGGGGGTAGACAGCTCTTTGGAGAAATTTGGCAGTCAGGCAGATAAGAGAAAGAGGGCAGGAGCTGGAAGGCAATGCGGGGTTAAGGAAGCCCAGGCCATCTGGGACACATGGAGGAATGTTGCGATGCCTCACAGGTAGAAGCTTGCTGTAGAAGCAGGAAGGTGCAGCCCTGTTGAGTGAGGTTGAGATCCATGCCTGGGACGCTGCTGCCCCTGGAAGCAATTCTCATGGGAAAGAGGAGAAGAAAGAAAGGGAGGAGGGGCGGGTGGGGGCTGGGACAGGGGTGAAAGGCAGAAAACTGTGCTTGAACGACAATTAAAATTTTAAAAAGTGGGGGGGGGGGGCAGGAAGGAGCATAGAGGGACGTTGAGCTTAGATATAGAATCAATGACCGCCTCAGTGAACCCCACAGAGATCTTTGGAACTGGAACGGCCCTTCAGAGATGTCCCAGTCTGGGCCAAGGCTGGGCATTTACCAGTCGTAGGATGCCAGCTGCCCTTCCAGGACAGGGTGCGACCTTGGCTGAGTCGGCTCTCCTCAGCTGGAGCAATCCCTAAAGGGGCTCAACAGCTAAAGACTGAACGGCACTCCCAGCAGCCAGGGCCACAGACCCTTTATGGAGGGGGACCCAGGGGCACAACGCAGAGTGCCCACATTCTTCTTCTTTATGAAAAATACTAGTAACATTTAAGCTCCTCGGCCCCATTTCCTTTTTTTACTTTTACTTTGACTTATTCTTAGAAAGAAAAGAAGACAGGAAAGAAGAGAGGAAGAGGAACACTGATCGGTTGCCCCTTGCGCACCCCCAACTGGGGTCCTGGCCCAAAGCCCAGGCACTTGCTGCCTGAGAATTGAACTCGTGACCTTTTTATTCACAGGCAGGCACTTCATCCACTGAGCCACACCAGCCAGGGTTCCTTGGCCCCATTTTCAATGCCTTTCATCTTCTGGCTTCTACCTACCACTTTAGGCTTCTCTCCCACCTTCTACTACAACCCTACTCCTCCTTCTTTGATCTCCCCATGGCTCGGCCTGGTGGTCCTGGCCTTATCCTATTCCTCCTTCAGAGTCCCTCTCAGATGCTCTGTTTCTGGGCATACTTCCCTGATTCTCACAGATAAGAGTAAATCTCTCCCTTCTCTCTCCTCCCTTGTATGAAGTTCTACTTTTGCTCTTAACCCTCCGGTGTGGTCGGTTATCTCTGTCCCCAACTGGGCTGAGCTCTCTGAGTGCAGAGACAGAGTGCAGGCTGAGCTCTGAGTGTGTGAATGATTTCAGCGTCCCCAGCCTTATGTGCTGGGTATAGAGGAGGAACTGAGTTCCCATTAGTTAAATAAATATGTGAATGCATTCATGAATAGATGAATGAATTAATGAGTTGGCAGAGCTTGAGCTCAGGGGGCTGCCTAGGCTGGAGGCTGGTGCCAAAGAGGATAATGCCCAATGGGCATGGTGAGGCCCCCCTGTCCAGCTCATCTTGTGTTGATAGCCACGGGCTCCTCTTTGGTGAGTGGGAGCAAGAGCACTTCTGGGAAGGCAGAATTTTTTTAAAAGATTTTATTTACTTACTTTCAGAGAAAGTGAAAGGGAAGGAGAAAGAGAAGGAGGGAAACATCCATGTGTTAGAGAGACATTGGTGGGTTGATTCTCAGGGACTAGGCATGCACCCTGACCAGGGAATCGAACCAGTGACCTTTCACTTTGCGGATGTTGCCCAACCAACTGAGCCACACTGGTCAGGGCAGGAGGCAGAATTTTTATTCCAAGGAGAAAGAGGGTGGGGAAAGGAGAAAGATGGGAAGATACTCTATCTCAGTGGAAGTAAGACATCAGCTATTGTTTGTGAGTATAAAGGCAGGTTCTAGCCATGTAGAGCCCTGGAGTCCAGGGCTGGCCGAGTAAGCGGCCTGGGTCAGAGCCTTGGTCTGAGGGTATAATCTGCTTCTGGTGGAGTTGGGAGATGACAGCGGGAGGGCAGACAGGAGCTCCGCCAGGCCCACTGTGTGCTGGGCTGGAGGAAAAGACAAATCCTAGATTCACTAGATCTTTTGAGTCTGGGGCCGGTCCGTCTAGCCTCCCTGGGGCGGGGCTTCATGACCCGGGACGGCAGCTTCTTTCTTCTCCACTTTGATCCAAACACCTGTTGTCCTCAAGCATTTTCTTATTTAATACTCACGGTATCCTTTCATATATATTATTACATTATACAGGGTGGGGCAAAAGTAGGTATAGAATTGTGAGTATGAGAAACATAGTTTATTCTTATAGTGCTTATTAATTATGTTTTTCATACGCACAGTTGTAAACTTACTTTTGCCCCACCCTGTGTGTGTGTATATATATTATATATTAAACACTGATATAGAACTGACCACATGCCAGGCCCTGTTCTTAGAATTTTATAAATATTAATGCATTTAATGTTCATAAAAGCCCTGTGAGGTCATAGGTACTTTTATCCTGCTTTGCAGTTGAGAAAATGGGGGCACAGAGATTGGGGCTACATAGCTCATAGATAAATGATTCGTTGCATTTTACACAACAGAGGGGCTTATTCATTCATTCATTCATCAATTAGTTACTGATTGTTCCCCAGTACTAGGCCCTGAGCTAGGCAGTAGGGCACAGAGATAAGTAAGATGGGGTAAGTCCTAGCCCTCAAGACGCTCACAATGTTGGGCCCTTAGTCCTGAGCTGCTAAGGCTGGATGCCTGCAATAGTTCTCCATGGATGCTTCCTGCTAATCTGTCTGGAAATTCTTTATTTTTAAGCCACCTAGATGATGGTGATAACATCGTTGTGCCCTTTCATCTGCTTCTCTGGCAAGTACTTGCCTCATCTGTAGCCGACTGACTCTCGTAAGAAGAGAGCAGAGCCCCATTCCTAGAAGTGAGTAGACTGCTGGGGTTCCCTTCGTGCCTTTGTCCATACCGTCTCCTCCACTGGGACGCTGTCTCCAGTGATTCATCCTTTCTGCAAACTTCGGTGATATCCGTCCCAAGATAGCTTCTTTGAGAGTCCGTAGCCCCATTATGATACCACATTTAATGATGACATTTTCTTATTTCATTCTCACAACAATCCTGTGAGAAAGAGCTTATCATCTCCGTATTATAGGTAAGAAATCAGGAGTTCAACAAACTGAACAATCTGTCCCAAGGTCACCAGCTAGTAAGCAGCAGAACTGGGATTTGAACCCATGTCTGTCTGGCACTACATACCAAGCCAGGCTTTTTTTTTCCATTCTTTTTATTTTATTGCACTAGAAATTTATTTCCTTCACCTATACAGAATATAAAACCTATCTTCACAATGAATTATGCCTCTCTGCTCTCATTTTTTCGCACGAAAATTAATGGCCACTTCCTGAAAAAAACTGAAATAAATCCCGAGGCCCACAACCCTAACCGGGGTGCTACACTGCTGCTACTTCGGCTTTTGTTTCTGGAATCCTTGGATAGTCAACATATATTCCACAACTATGCGGTTGCTTATGGCCTTCAGTTGTTCCATGTGTGAATTTCTCGTTTGCTCAGCTTGATTTTTATCCCCTGTGATGCACACAGTAAATGCATAATAAATGTTTGTTGAATGAATGGATTTTACATGTATCTTGCTGAAATATACGCAGCTCTGTTTGATTCACTAGAGTGGCATACCCGAACAAGAAATAATTTTTCTTAATGTGTCCCTTATAAATTGAACCTGACTATATTTGATTAATTCCACATCATGCATTTTTATTGCACCAATCACTCTGGTATCAGGTCATATTTATTTTAAAAACAGATTCACAAAGGGTGCAGGACTGGAGTGACAGTGTAAATATGTTAATAATAAAAAGAATACTAAAGATATTTTACTGGAAACTCTCACATGCTAATGATGAGTAAGTGCATTCTACAGAAATATGTTTGATTTACAATGCAATTAATTTCAAAAAGAATCAGATCCTATACCGTATCTTGAATACTTAGATAATGAAAACTAAAAATGAATGTTGAGGTCATAAAATCAGAGAAACAAAAACCACCTTAAAGACCTTTAGCATTGTGCTAGAACAATAGCCCAATCACTGAAAATGGTGCCCTTGTCCGATCATCTGCATCCAGATTAGGAAGACCCTCCTGGGTAGCTGCCGGGATTCTGCACTGCACAGAGCACTGCGTGCCCCGTGCAGCCCTCGCGATGCAAAACAGCCCCTAGTATCCAGAGACTGAAGAGCCCTGGCACCTTCAATCATGCAGCAGAAGGCTTTGGGGGTTTCTTGTTCAGGAGGAAGCAAAGTCTTTCATGTCAACTCGCATTGTGGGATGTGGGAGCATTTCCATAGTCAGGGATTTGGCCCCGTCTTAGGATCCCGCTAAAAAAACAAATGCATTCTCGTACCCTATTCAAATTGCAAGAAATAAGAAATGTGCTTCATTTGGTATTTCATCACTCAACTCAGACGTTCTAAGAAAGCGTGCATTCTTATGCACACTTTGGGGAAAGATGCCCATTTCTGTAATAGGATTTATAAAGTTGACTCTGCCCGCTTTGTATCCGAGAGAGGAAGAAGCAGATGCCGCCGAGGGACCACGCACCACGGGATCCTCACCGCGGTGCAAAATGGTTGCGATCTCCCCTCATTTATTAAGGACAGATCTGCTGCGACGTCACAGACACCAGCCTTGTACGCTTATTAGCCAAATCTTATGGACAACTTTGATTCAAAAAATAACATTTTAATTACAAAAATAAGAGATGCTGTCTGGAGACAGTGCATTTTCATGTTTCTCTGGCAGTAATTGTGCATCTTAAAAGAAATACTGTGGAATGAATTATCACAATTTTCATTAAAAAAACACAACAATGCCAAAACAAACAGAGACTAAACTGAGCCTCTAAAAATATTTCACAGCATAGTAGCCAAATTACATACACGGAGGAGCAGAATCAGGGAGAAGAAAGTGACAGAAAATAGCACATAAGAGCTTTTAGTTATAGGCCGTTTAGTAGTATTTTACCTTTAATCTCCAGGCACAATTACCTTGAGGAAAATTAAATTTTAATTTAGAAATAAAATAACAAAGTAATTTATATCAAATGAGAAAAAAATGAAACAAAATATAGCATTGGAAAACTTGTGGATGACACTGAAATGTTTTGTGGTTTACCACCAACCCCTTCCAGTGAAACACCACCTACTTGGGGCATTCTGTTCAGGACCTGAAAAGAGGGAGAGGGCGATGACGATTTCCACTCAAGAGAGTCTGTCTTTCAGGGATGTTTAATCCGCAGTGATTGACCCAACTTCGTGCTGTTTAACCTCCTCTCCCACCCGGTCTTCACAAGGTCTTCATATGGGACAGACAGGTGTGTCATGATTAAGAGGTGGAGCTTTTGGTGCATTGGAGTTTGTAGCCCCGCTCTGCAGGTGCCCCGCTCATCAGGAACAAATGACTTCTCTAAGCCTCAGTTTCTCATCTTTGAAGTGGGTACAATTATAGTAGCTACTTCTTAGGGTTAGCGTTAGCATGGAAGGAGATGGTGCATGCAAAAAAATAATTTTAAGTGTTCCATAATGTGAGGGGGAAATGCTGAGCCAAGTTCTAAGCTCCTGTTCTGTCTTTATAGCACGTTGTGTTGCACACAGCAAAGCCGAACCACTCCATTTCTGATGATAATGAAGTTCTGATTCTCGATCCCCTTCTCCCTTCCAGAGTGTCCTCCGCAGGCATTGTTTCCTTTGTCCTCTAAGCAGCATGCTTCTTCCATGCTGCCTTCTGGCTCCTGAAAGGTAATTTGCAATGGCCAGCATGACCAATGTGTTACCCAGAATTGAAAACATGGAAGAATTAACACCAAACGTGTCCCTGCTTTTTCAGTTTTTAATGACCTTGCCAGTTCAGAGAACCAATTTGCTTTTTCCCAACGTGGATCAAAACATTAAACTGAATTGTCCTTAGGTTGTCACAGCTGAGTTGTCTGATTTCCCCACTCCCAACCCCACCAGGAAGGAGGGGCAGGCCAGGCTGGGGCAAGTCCCGTGGGGCTGTGGCGGGGCTCTGGCTACAGCTGGGTTTTTGTGTGTGAGGTGGAAAGCAGAGTGAGATTAGAAGAGCATGTCTAAAAGAGGTTCTCACTAGAAGGGGCTAGTGAGAAGTCAGGACTGAAAAAATCACAGGAGGAAGCACAAGCAGGAAAGACAGGTTGGGTCTGCCTTGGGGACAGTGACATGAGTGTGCTTGCCTGCTGACCTTAGCTTGCCCAGCATTAGCTGAAGGGCGGGAAATGTTCTTTAAAAGGTATGAGGGTGGGAAGATAGACTCTAAACCTCTGTTACATCAGTGCATGGGAAAGAAGCTCATCGGTTACAGCACAGAGTTGTGATTAAGACACCAGGCACAGAGAGTTCAAATCCAGCTCTGCCCCAACCAGCTGTGATTTGAGGCAGGTTACTACTCTACTCCATACGTCAGCTTCCTCAGCTGTAAAAGGAGCATCATTAGAATATTTACCTATCAGAGCAATCATCAGGATTCAAAGACATCACATTTAAAAAGCACTTCAGTAAGGATTTATCATTCTCTACATAGCTACATTTCCGCTCAAACATTAACAATCAGTGAGCCACCTCTTACATAAAATTGTCACCTATATCAGCGCTTCCGGTTTTACAGGGTGGGGCAAAGGTAGGTTTAGCATTCATATGGAAAACAATACAATAAATTTAAATAATAAATAACAATACAAGAATAAACTCTGTTTCACACACACCTATAAAGTTACTTTTGCTCCACCCTGTACATATCTTCATAGCTCATACTAATCATTTATCTCTGGTATTACTTATAAATATTTTCAATATTGTCATTCTCCCTCCATTAGAATGTAAGTTCCAGGATGAGAGGATTTTTGTCTGTTTTGTTCACTGATTCTATCCATAGCACCTAGGCACAGTGCCCGGCCATGTGCTCAGTAATTTTGGTGATTGAAGAAATGTGTTGGTCAACACCGTAATTACCATTCCTGGGTCAGAAACTCTTTCTTCCCTTCTTTTTTAAGATTTTATTTATTTATTTTTAGAGAGAGGTGGAGGGAAGGAATTATTTTTAAATAATTTTTAAAGAGAGGGAAGAGAAATACCAATGTGTGGTTGCCTCTCACGCACCCCCTATTGGGGAACTGGCCCACAACCCAGGCATGTGCCTTGACTGGGAATCGAAGCAGCGACCCTTTGGTTCACATGCTGGCATTCAGTCCACTGAGCCACACCAGCCATGGCCCTGGGTCAGAAACTATTGACAACCCCTGAGCTAGGGAAGCAGAGAAGACAAGTATAAAAATCTCTAGGTAAGCAATCATTTGCAAAACTTTCACGGGGTTTTAGGCAAAGCTTTCATACTGGGTTTCTCACATCAACCACTCAAATCATCCTTGAATACTTAGGCAGGGCAAAGGTTAAGGAGGAAGGACAGAGGTCATGACCAGCTGAGATGTGAGTGAGGGAAGGGACTTGGTCACATTGCTGACCCTGGGAGGGGAACCTGAGGCACAAAGTCTGGGAATCCATCTGCATGAAAGAGGCGGGGGTGCGGGGGTGGGGGGAGAGTGTGTGGAAGCTGTTTCTGCGACTAAGGAGGACAGCAGATTTTCAGTTCGAAAGTTTGTGGTCTCACCTATTTTACGATTACACAAGTAATATCAGGCTGGGTTCTCTTTGGAGTATTTGCCCAAAAGTAGAGATAAAGCCCAACTTGTTCTGGAGCGTACTCTGATCCCCCGAGGCAGGGTCACTCCAGCCATTCACAAAGGTCTACAGGCCTGTGCCAAAGGGCTGCTGGCGTGTGTAGGCGCAGATGTATGCACACTTCCCTGTGTGCAGTCTTTAAACCATAAATGCTGTCATACTCTACATGTTACTTTCCAAATGTTACAGGACTTTCAAATCCAGTTATCTGTGATTTATGTCCCCTGTGTAACTTCCTAGAGATCTACCTCGGTTTTTCATGGCAGCGAGAACTTTTAAGGTGGTGAGGAACAGTTTCTAGAATAATGTTTAATAGAATTTATTTTTTAGCAGTTTTAGATTTACCCAACAACTGAGAAGATAGTACAGAGTTCCCGTGTGCCCTGCACCAAGCAGCCCCGATTACTGTCTTATGTTACCATAGGTCATTAGTAAGTGGTTCTGTTCATTAACTAAAGTCCATAGTTTATTCAGATTTCTATTGCTTAATGCCTTTTTCTGGTACAGGATCCCACCCAGGATACCACACTACATTTGATAGTCACGTCTCTTTAGGTTCTTCTGGACAGGGACAGTTTTTCAGGCTCTGATCCTTGATGACCTTAGTAGTTTGAGGAGTACTGGTAAAGTCTTTTGTAGGATGTCCCTCAATTGAAATTTATCTGATGTTTTCTTCATGATTAGACCAGGGTTATGGCCTTTGGGAAGTAAGATCACAGAGGTAAAGGGCCATTTTTCATCACATTATATCAAAAGTACGTGCTAAGCCAGGTAGTTCAGTTGGTTAGAATGTTGTCCCGATAGGCCAAGGCTACGGGTTTGATCCCTGGCACATAAAAACCAATGAATGCATAAATAAGTGGAACAACAAACCAATATTTCTCTCTCTCTCTCAAATCAATAAATAGAAAAAGAAAATTTTTTTAAAAGTACATATTAGAACACGACTTATTACTGTTTAATGATATTATTCTTGATCATCTGGCTGAGGTGGTGGACATTTATTTTGTACTTTGAGTTATAATCTAATACTACTTTATTTTGTTGCTCAAAATTTTCAACTTGGGCCATTGGATTTCCATTGGCTTCTGTGTCCCTTTGACATAATCCCTTAGATTTAAGTTTGTTTTTTCCACCCCTTCCTTCCTTTTTGGCAGGACAGGATGCTTCAGAGTTATCTTTATTTACTGCCCCTGCCCTAGGTCAGTCATCTCCAAGGAATCCTGGTTCCTTTTACTGGAGAGTGGTATAGGAAGCAAGATCTTACCCTGGCTGGTGTGGCTCAGTGGATTGAGTACGGGCCGGTGAACCAAAGGGTTGCTGGTTCGATTCCCAGTCAGGGCGTATACCTGGGTTCAGGCCAGGTCCCCAGAGGGGGCATGTGAGAGGCAACCACACATTGATGTTTCTCTCCCTCTCTTTCTCCTTCCCTTCCCTCTCTCTAAAAATAAATAAATAAAATCTTTTTTTACAAAAAGAGAGAGAAACGAAGGTCTTGGCACTAGGTATGTTCTTATGGCAAGCAAATTTATTTTTCCAAAAAAAAATTAAAATGTTTATGGACTTTATTTTTTATTCAAAGTAAAAATTATTCATTCAAAATCACTGTTATTCAGTCTGAAGGACAAACATATTTAAAAAACATATATACTCTATTGTGAAATAGTGTTAAAATCTAAATATCTTTGAGAGTCAGATTTTTCATCTTTCACAGCTTGTATATATACTATTTGAGAATTCACAAAATGTCATCCCATGGCCCTGCCTGGTAGATATTATCATTTCTACTCTTGAATGGGGAAACTGAGGCAGGGAGAAGTGATGTGACTCTATCAGGGCCACAGAACATAGCTGAAGCTAGAATGTTTCTTCCATTCGCAGTGAAATTTTATCTTAGATTTTGGCAAATAACTGGGAAATACAAAGATGAATAATTTACAGCCTCCCTTATTTATTTCCTAGGACCCTCCCTTATTTCCTAGGACCTCTTTCTTCAGTATAATCTTTAGATTTTGCTGGAAATTGTACACTCTCTTCAGAGCTTAGACAGAGCGGGTTCTCCCAGGCGAAGCAAGTTCTGAGACTTCCCCTTAAGTACTCCCCCGTCATCAACACCTCTGCTGTATAAAGCCAGACATTAGTTTCTAGGCTATTTCCAGAAACCAGACCAGGGCCTCAGACTCAAGGACCAGAGGGCCAGGCAGGTTTTGCAAATGAGTGCAGCAGGCTACAGAGTATCTCAGTGCCTGGTGGCTGCCACCTGGCCTTTGTCACGTCCTCCACCCAGCAGGCAGGTGGCCACTATTCACCAGATTGTCGACTGGCAGGCTGTGGGTCCAGTCCTGCCACACCTTTCCAATTCTCCCAGAGAAGCCAAAAAAGCCCTCAGCAGACCCAAACTATGCGGACTGGCTTCCACCTTCAGGCTACCTGTTTTTGTTTTTGATTTTTTTCCCTTGTGAGTTAATGTGTGTTCATCATCGGCACTGTTTTTGCTCATTTGGGTGACAGTACTGACATATTCTTGCAACAACCACTTACCTCATATAATTTTCATCCAGGAAATACCTCTCGAGTACTTATTACAACTGATCAGTGCAGAGATCCTTACTCCTAACGAGGGTCACCTGACAAGGGTGATGGAGTGCGTTCGTTCATCTAGGACAGATTACCAAGTGGCAACCTGCATTCACCATAATACAAATATCTGGTGAGCGCTTACTGTTTTGTTCCTTACTGTGCTGGTCACCAGGGATGCTATGACTGAAATACGTCCCTGCCTCAGGTCACCTCTACTTTAGTAAATCATCCCCCAATGAGGTGGCTGAGGTGGGAAAATCATGCAGTCGCAGGAAGGATGTAAAACAGCACCATTTGGAGACCCAGACAGCTTCTTAGAGCGAGGTCGACTTTTGCTTTCCTGGCTTGTAGAAATTCCAGCACAGGCCACACGCACATGCGGGTGTTTAGTAACAGCTCTTTGACGGTGACGATAATGAACTGAGATAGGGAAAATCTGAACCCCTTCTCTAGGAATGTGGCTCAGGAGGCGGAATGCTTTCGAAAGAGTCCCTGTGAGAAAAGGCTAAAGGAATTGGGGTTACTAATACAGTATCATGGAGAAAAGAAGGTTAAGGAGAATTTAATAGCCATCTTCAAATATCTAAAGGGATATTGCTCATGTGTTTTCAGCATCAGTTCTTGTCTACTAAGGACAGGACATGAGGGAATTATCTTAAATGGGAGCAGGAGGGACTTAGATTAGATGTCAATGGGGGAAAAAACGCTAAAAGGATTGTGAGATGCCGGAAGGCAATGTGATTTAGAGAAAGGTTATTTTAGGAACAGGGGCTGCGGATTATTACCGGGAAAAGTGTAGAGCTTGGGGCTTCCAAGTCAGCTGGTTACTAGGCTAGGGATTCTGAACAAGTGACTTCACCTCCTCGAGGCTCAGTTCCGGCCTTTGTTAAATGGGATAATACCACTATCTATTTATCGGATTGTTGTGAGGGTTACATCAGATTAGGTGCATCAAGCTATTAGGCAGGTCCGTGCTGGGCACGGAATAATGCTCAATCAGTGATTGATGCCATTCATTGCTAGTGATCAACGGCCATCCTACCTGGAAAAACAAAACAAAACAATACCCTCTGCACATAAACATAGCTTTATTTTTCAGAGGCATCACACAAACACACAAATACTGCTGTGGATTGTGGGACTTAGTCTCATTGAAAACACGTGGCATGAACACTCAATGTGAAATAAATGTAAGATTAAAATAACAGAGTTAGTAGAGTGAAGTGGTAAGAAGCATGGAGTCAGGAAAATATATGAACCCTTAGAACAGTGCCCGGAACCTAGGAATTATTTGCCCTTGACACAGCAAAACCGCAGTGTCAGGTAGGGTCCATTTTTAAGTGAAAGTTTCAAAAAAGACCTGTAGGGGTCCTCAGCTGGGAGAAATTGCCCCAAATTAGCGTGGGTCAAACAAATAGTTGGGTAAGATTTGAATGCCCTAACCTGTAAAGGTATTTGATCAGAAGACTCTTGGTTGTCTCGGGAAATGGTCCATTATTCACTATTTGGATACCCTAAGCTTTTATTCTTAAAACTTTTGCAGGCACTAATACCCTTATTACTTGTCAGCTTTGAAGAAAGACAGTTACTTGTTTCCGATATTTTGAATACGCCCAAGAAACCATCCTCTGCACTGTGATTGTAGTTTATAAACTTTACTTCCTAGCAGCCATAACTCTGCAGTGCATGTAACTTACTAATATTTATTGAAATATTTTTAGCTGCAAAAACATTTTATGTTCACTATTATTTATTAATGCCCTATTTTAAAATATTACACATAAAATTTATTCCAGTGCACATTAGTAAATAAATTATGCTTGTAATTTCTAATGCATTTTTAATTATAAATTTATCCACGTCTACCTTTATTTATGATAGTGGTGTCTCACTGTTGAACATACTGTATATTAATGGAGACACTGCTAATTATGTATTCTTAGAAGTTGCATTCCACAAAACGTATGAGTCTGGTTTTATACATCCTAAGTCCCGTTAACATCAATTAACTTAGGAGTCGGCACACACAGTACTAGCTACCTTTAAACCAAGAAAAGATACCATTAGAAAACGGTTATAGGGCCCAGATTTGGGGCAGGGACTACTTTTATGTAGTCAGAGAGATAGTAAATTGCAGCCGGATGTTTCATTTTCACCCCAAGTGTCTAAAAAGGGATATTCACCAGAAATGATATTCAGCACAATAGAACAAAGCTCGGTGAATCTCTGAGGAGCCCCCAGAACTGATTTGTACTTAAATAGTATCAGCAAAGTGTTACATTTAAGATTTTCTGGTTGGTTAATTTTGTGCTTCTTTTACACCCACCAGCTTTCCTCAGTATCAAGCAATACATTTGTTTTTTAAAAAATTCTTTACATTGAAATATTATTTTAATTTGAAAATATATTATATTGCTCTGAAATCGTGCACTTCATGGGAGCTTCTTTAAAATAGTGTGAATGGATTTTTGACACCCGATTTACTGTTGTCCTGAAATTGTTTCGTACCATAGGAGTAGAAAAGCCTGTGTTTTCCCTATGGGAGGAAAAATATATTTCAAAAGTAGAGAAAACCAAAATTGGAAAAATAGCAAGGAAACATATTCAGTCACATAAAATATTAAGAACACACATTTGCAGAGAAACTCAAAGGTGCCTCCATTTTCCCACAGCTCTGGTGGGGCTTGAAAGAGTGTTACTTTCATCTTATTATGTTTACTCTCAGCTTGTTGTCATAGGTTTAGCAAAGTGGTGTTTTCCACGTGCAAATTGAGGTTATATAAAATGCGATTTCCAATTGCTTCATTTCAAGTGCATGTTTTGAGCAGCTTTTCATTTAACATGCATTTTGCCAAGTGTTTATGGTATTTTAAGCTCTTAGCATATAAAAAGAAATAAGAAACGTCCTTCTCCTTATGTCCTGTCAGGGAGACTGATACATATCGAAAGAACAACAGAAAATGTGAGAAATGTTAAACACAGAACATGAAGCTCTTTGGTGGCCTATTAGGAAGAGGTGATCTGGGAAAGCTTCCTGGAGGAAGCAAAATATCCATTGGGTCTTCAAGAATAAAAATAATATATTTAGGAAATGATTAAAATGGCATATATATGTATACACATATATAAAATTAAAACATTTTTAAGAAGTACATTGTGGCTGCCCTGACTTGTGTGGCTCGGTGGGTTGGGTGTTGACCTGAAAACTGAGTGGTCATGGGATCAATGACCCAGGCAGGGCACATGCAGTCCAGGTACTAAAGTGGGGGCATGTGAGAGGCAACCAATCCATGTTTCTCTCTTTCCCTCTCTCTAAAAATAAATAAATAAAGACCTTTAAAAAATAAATAAAAAGCACAAGGGTGTTATTTTTTTTTATAACATTGCCAGTGCTACATAGAACACTAATATAGCCACTAGAGAGGCCACAAGAAGAAAAACCAAGGTGCCCTGGCCAGCATTTCCAGGCATCTTCGACCTCCCAACCGTAGTGGCTGCCATCTGACTGAAAGGCAAGCCTGGCAGAAGAACCACCCACCAACCCACATAATCTGGAGAAATAATAAATGGTTGTTGTTTTAAGCCACTAAATAAAAGGCAGGAGGAAAAGAAAAAGGAGGAGGAGGAGGAGGAGGGGGAGGAGGAAAGGAATTACTGAGCAGAGAGGGAAAGGGCAATGGAGGTTTGAGCAGGAACTGAGCAAAGCAAAAACTTAAAGGGACCTGGAGCTTGCTGTCCACCCCGGTGTGCAAGGACTCGGAGCTGGCATCTACGCAACACTTCTGTGCATAGGCAATGTTCCAAGCAGCCCGCTGGATCCTCATAGCAACCGGATGAGGAAAATGAGACTTGTTGAAAGCCACACAGCTACTAGGTGTTAAGCCGCTGTCCATTGCCCCAGTGCGAATCTTGAGAACCGAAAGAAAAGGAAACTCCATCCTTTACCACGGCCTCCTTTCCAAGATGGAGCCGATGTCTGTGAAACCTGATTGTCGTAGGTCTGCTGAGGTATTCATCCCTCTGCCCTTCTCTCTACCAGAGTTTCCTGCCAGCCCCTGGCCCAGCACAATCAATGTGCTATAAAAATACAATAGTCTGTGTGTGTCAGCTGCTATGATCCTATCGCCACGCACCCCTGGATTGGGAGGCAGGTCACTGTATGCTTTGCTTTTTAATGTCACTTTGACTGTCTGATACGGTCCCTACTTTTTGGAGGCTAAGCCATATAGTTGGCCCATCCTCTCTCCTGCGCATCTCCTTCCCTACCTCCCTCATTTGCAGAATGGCTTGGGAAGCACACCAGTTTCTTTTTCACCCCATGTGCAGCCACCATCCTGGGAGCTTTTGAGGTTCACGTAGCATCTCAGTTCCTTGACTATCTCATCTCCAGTAATTTTTTCCTCTGGTTCACTTTAGCCAGGACCCCACTCTCATGTGACTCTTCACCTGAAGCTATTCACTGAGCATCCATCACTGAGGATAACCTCCGTATTTCTTCCTTGCTCCGTCCGTGGCACCTGCTCCAGGACCTTTAGTCCAGTGACACAAACCTTTCTGGAATTTTCTTACTCATTTATCCAGTATCTATTCTGTGGTCCTTTTTTTTTTTTTTAAAAAGAACTCTTAGAAGCTGGGATCTTAAACATCTGTCTGGGAAAACTCCTTCCTTGGATTAAAGCAATTGCTGACTGTTTGTGTGCCTGTATCTTGACTAGTCAAACTACCCATAGAAAAGTCACACAAACCATTCTATTAGTATCACCATAAATTCAGTCTCCATTCTCAATGGGGCCCTCAACCATGTCTTTAAAATTTTACCATATTTCCCTGCATTCCAACTTGCTACAGTAACTATTTAAAATTTGTAATCAAACTTGACTATAACCTTCGTGAGGGTAAAGTCCCTGTCTAGCTTTTCATCACTGAAACCTCCAGTGCCTTGGAAAGGCTTAATCCGCAGGCCCTCATTAAGTACCGGTTCACTGACTAAGTGGCAAGCATCGTATGTATTCAAGCATCGTATGTATTAGTCAATGTTAGCTATGTGCTGAGCTCTATTCCACGTGAGTTACATGTGTTAGCTCATTTCGACCTCCCAGAAACCCCGTGGGGTTACTTAGGACTTTTGTTATTCCCATTTTACAGATAAGGAGTTTTAGAGAGGCAGCTTGGAAACATGAAGCCACAACATTTGCAAGTGGTGGAGTGGATATTGAATCCTTACAACACATAAATGCTTAGCATGTCTGGTTGACTTCAGTTTTAGGTAGGTTGAGTTTTACGTGTCTGAGGGATAATCAGGCAGCTGTGCATCAGATTGCAGGTCAAGACAAATGCAAATTAAGATTATATTTTAGAGGGGTCACGTAACCTGGTGACTTTAGAAAGCAGACTGTCCAGCCTTGTCTACACCCTTTGCTGCAGCAGAGCTCCCCAAATGGGCTCCCAATGGACCCGTGGTGGTGTGTGTGCAGGAATGCATTTGCGTGTTTAAGGTGCCTCTCCCCCCCACAAGTCCCCCTGGCCCCCCATGAGCTAAGAAATTAATCATATATTTGAACATGAGGGTAGGTTGTGGTGTATTTGTTGGTAACTTTAATATTGGATCTAGGCTGAAATCTGGCTTTGACTTTTATTTTTCTTTTGCTGGGGTGCTTTAAAAAATTCATTGATTGATTTTAGAGAGGAAGAAAAATACTGATTTGTTGTTTCACTTATTTACGCATTCATTGGTTGCTTCTTGTATGTGCCCTGAGGGGGGTTAGACCCACAACCTGGCCAGAGCCCTAAGGCACATCTTTGAAAGAGACTTTCTGACTATCTCTCATGTAGGAGAGATAAATCATTGCACTGCTTGAGTTCTTTGTTTCCCGTCAATGGCTTCCCTCACTGATTCCTGCTGAGAGAAAGAGACCCTGCAAACAATGAGCTCTGGTTCTGTGCCATTCTTTATATCTTATGGAAACCTCCCTGCAGTTCTTGAGGAACATAATTATCACCTCCATTTCACAGATAATAAGAGTAATAACTAACATTTACTAAGTGTTTACTGTGTCAGGCTCTGTGTCAACTGATTTAAAAGTATCATCCCATTCGAGTCTCACAACAATACTCTAAAATTGGAATATTGTATGGATGGGAAAACCAAGGGTCAGAGAGGGGAGGCATTTTGTCTTACAATACATAGCAAGTTAAGATTTGCCATTGAACCCAAGTCTCTCTGACCTAGAGGCAAAGGTGCCTCATCACTCACTTCTGATGAACTTGAGGATTTTTTTTTTTTTTACCATGAAAGGGGGCAGAAAGGAGATGATTCGAAGGAGAACGCTAACGTTGATTTCTAGCTAACGCCAAGTCCAGGGGTTGGCATGTCTTGCCAGACTCCCAGGCCTTACCGGTGACATGGAAGTGGTGCACATGCGCATGGCCTTCCACTCGACCCCGCCCCCCGAGAGGGCTCTCTCCTTGCACTCGGCTCCGGGGCTTGCGCACTACGTCCCCAGCCTGCTGCTCCTTCCCTGTCGGGGACTTCCGGTGCGGGGGTGCGGTTCCGGGTCGTGGCGCCACTCGGGGCAACAGGGCTGCTGCTTAGCCGGCGGGAGGTGGCGAGCAGCCTGGGTATGAGGGCGAGACCGGAAGGCGGCAGCTGAGCTGGCCAGGAGGAGCTCCAGTCCCCGAGGATTCTGAGAGTTCGGGGCAGAGGCCGGGAGGCACAGGGGAGCCGGGCCCTCCCCCCAAGGAACGTGTCCCGGGCCGACCTGGCCCTTAGTGTAGCAGCACCTTCAGGTAAAGGTTGCCCTAGCCTCTAGCCTCCTCGCTTGTGCTCCTGCCAGCCACCGGTAGAGCCTAGGGGCTTCTTAATCCTCTGCGCTCCGCATTGCCCATCGGGCAGCATGTCTGGCCTTGCTCTGGTCTCCCGTGAGCATCCGTTTCCTGGCCCTTTCCAGACCTGCAGGCTGCTCGCTGCCTGTAAACCTGACAGCTAGCTGGGTTTGTGATTTGGGGGAGAAGCCAGTGGGTCTGTTAGTTTGGGTAGGGGGAGGGAGGAGGGTACTGTTGGCTCTGGCAGTTTCTGGCCCCACATTCAGCAACAGTCAGGTGTCTTACTCTTCAAAATATGAAAATCAAGTTTTCAAATCATTGCCTGTGTGACCCCCAGTTCCTAGCGCCCCTTCTCCCCATTGCCCCAAAGGTGTAAACCGTCTCGCAGAACTGTTTTTTTTCTACCTAGGTGGAGTGCTGTTGTAACTTGAATATAAATTCAGCTGTATATTTTTGGGAGTGGCAAAGAGTGCTCTAGATCTGTTTAGGGTAGAAAAAAATCATTGTAGTTTAAATGAGAGAGTATTACTTTTAACCAGAGACCGGAAAGTTGACTCAGAAATTGGTTAAAATTTCATTCTCAGTGAATGCACATAGATCTTTGAAGCTTTTCACAGTACCTGGCACTTGGTGCAAAGTATCTTGTTGTAAACCAAAACCAGCAAGGTGTGAATGGTCAAATGGAGAAGGGGGTTGACAAACAGTTCAGACAAAGCCAACATTCTCATTCTGTTTTGACAAGCAGATGGAGTGGATTCCTAACTTAAAAACCCACTAGAGCAGGAAAAGGAGACACCATCCTTTATTCCTCCTATACTGTGAGCCCACACGAGATGCTCAATTAATGCTGAAAGAGTCCTTGATGAAGCGTTGTTAATTGTTTTCATCTTTTTCAGTTTACACACTTGCAAGCTTGCTGGGGCCTCACAGGTGTGCTGGTGGTCCCTTCCCCATTCAGCTTTGTTCTCGTACCTGCCTGCAGCTACTGTGACCCCATTCTGAACTCATAGTCCTCTACAACTCCTGATCCTGCATCTGGCTAACTTTCCAGCTGTGCTTGAAAAGGGCCCCTTCCTAGCGTATTCTGCCCTGATCTTTTAGATTATTAGGACCTCAGCTCGTGTTTGTTCTTTTCCTTGTCCCTTATGTTTTGTAGGTCATTCTCCCTGCCTAGGAAGTTTTTTCCCTTTCTGGTGCCACCTATTGTGGTGTTACCCAGGGCCCAGATGAAATTGGCCTCCCTCCACCAATTTAGGCAAGCCCAGCTGGAAATGATTTCTTTTCTAGACTCCTATGAACACTCATTATATCTATAATTATTTCACTTAGCAAACATTTACTGAGTGTGGATATATACCAGGTACCATGTCAGACAGCGTAGAGATAAGTAAGGCTCAGTTGCTACTGCAGGGAGCAAAATTTAGTGAGAGAGATAAGGGAATAATTCCAACACAGAGTGATAAGTCCACCGTGTGAGAGTTCTTTCTGTGACACAGCGGTAGCACAAGTGGGGGAGGGGTGTCATTCATTCTTGAGGAGGTAATGCTTCATAACGTGGGGTTAACCGAGTTTTATTATTTACTGCGTACTAACTATTATATATAGGTTTCTCTTGTTTAATCATTTTAATCTCAATTTACAGATTAGGAAGTCTCAGGATAAATTACATAGCTGGTACGAGACAGAGCCAGGATTCAAACCCAGGTCTGTCTGATGCCTACATCTGTGCTTTTTTCATTTTGTGTTTTGTCAGCTTACTCACAGTGTATCTCTCGATATCAAGAACATTGAAACAAGTATACAAGAGAAAAGTGTCAGAATTAATGGGACAGATGTTCTTTCAAATGTAGAGAAGACTATGTTGATCTTCCAAAGCAAGAAAGTGGTAGGGGGGTCAGCTCAACTTTGAATATGAGCAAGGAAAACATTCTGTAGAGAGTAACTGTGGACTCTGTTTAATTCCTGGCTCCTTTTCTCGCTAGATGTGTGACATTTGGCAAGATTCTTAATTCTAAGCCTTGTTTTTCTCAAGTATGGGTTGGGATAGGGGATAGTATGGACCTCATGGAGTATTGGGAACATGTCGTAAGCTAGTGTGGATGAAAGGCCTGACGCAAGGCCAGGTCCCTGAAGTGATATCTGTAAGATGCAAAGGTTCGAGGACTGTGGCATAGTTTTAGAGCGGTGAGCAGCCCAGCCTGAATAAACCAGGCCGCTGGCTTCTTTTTCATCGAGGATACTGGGACGTAAAGTTGGAGGGTCAGTAGGGGTCAGTGTCAGTGAGGACTTGAGTGTCAGACAGGAGAGGTAAATTCCAGTTTCTGTTTACAACTTCTAGTTAATAAATACTTTGAGGATCTGTGATTCACTTAGCAGTGAAAGGGAGTGTGTTAGATCCTGGGGTTGCAAAGAGGGATAAACCAGGTCTTCACCCTGAGGTTGTTGACATTCCAGTTGGGGAGACATCTGTGTGCAGGTGAGCTGTAATACAGTACTGTAGGTACAGAAATAGCAGTCCCCACAGGGTACAAGGATCACAAAGGAGGGAACGTTGATAATAGCAGTTAATGAGCACTTACTGTGTGCCAGCATTGTGTTAAATGTATCATCTCATTTATTTTTGTACAGGAAGGCCTATATTAGCACCCTGGTTTTACACATGAGGAAACTAGAGCATAAAGAGGTTAAGTCAATTCCTTGAGTTTATGCAGCTGCTGCAGCTGTGAGTAGGGGGATTATCTGCTAGACTTTGGTATCTGCACTGTCCAGTACCACACTCTGTTGTTTCTTCTCTCTGATGTGGAGGGGGACCCTCCGGAGACGCTTCAGAGAAGAGCTGGCCTGTGAGCCGTGTTCAGTGTGTTGGTCACTGTGCTAGGCAGTGGGGATAATGAGGAGTGAATCTGTCCTGTTAAATCTATTTCTTTTCTTCCAGTGGGGGTTTTGCTTTGGTAGTTGACTTATAACTGAAGACTTTAGAAATGGATATACTTTAGTGGATTTGTAAATGCTTCAGGCTGAGATTTTACTGGAAATCTCTTATTCTGATATACAGGCCTTATTGATTAAGATACAGCAGTAAATACCAAATTATTATATGACAGGGAATTCTGTCACATTATGTTTTTCTCCCCATGGGAGGTGCCCTGACTTTGTGTTTTCTGTGAGCTTGAAGTTTTTGAGAAGTTTGACTTGAAAGTTAGCACATTTCAACTTGTGTTAAATGTAAAATAATTGAGCACCTATATTTTGGTCATTGTTAAGTGTTTTTGTTTTGCTGCCTTCAATCTTAGGGATTCTGAGAGATAGGTGGTATGACCCCATTTAATACACGAGTAGCCTAAGGCTTAGCGGTGGAGTATGTTACCCAGGAGTCACACAGCTAGTGAGTGATAATGCCAGAAAAAATTTGGACTTTCCATTAGAGTGAACAAATTTTATTACATCCGTTTTCTTTGAGCATCTGCCTCACGGGTCTCCAACTCAAATGCCTATGATGGAACGAAGAAAGTAGGACAGACCTGGGTGAACTTGGGGGCATATGACCAGCCTGAAGGTATCCATCACTGCTCGGCTCCTGCTGCTGATTGAGTAGGCCCATTGTCTCGGCATGTTTTGCCTATTTTCAAGAGATGCTGGAAATCTGGGTTTTAGTGTATGTAGCTTAAAAAATTTGCCATTAAAAATTTTTTTGTGTATACCAAAGCACATTTGTGGACTGTGTACCATCCTAGGCTGCCTGGCTGTGAACCCTGATCTCCTTTATCACTGAAATTTTGGTATCCACTGTTCAAAGCAGGAGGTACCACACAAGTGGAGATTACCGATCAGTAGTCTACTGGTAAATTGCTGAGTGAAGGGGAGTTGTAATTGACTCTGTAATTGACTCATACTGATGGTTTTTTTTTTAGGGAAGTGGCAGAATGAATGCTTTCATTATATAATCAGGCTAAATTTCAGGAGGGATGGGGTTTGATGGGGAGATGACCTTGTAGTACCTTTAGCACTTTAAATGCTATCAGATCTCTTGTTGCTGTTGATCCGCTCTACAGTGCCATGAAGTGACCTCGGAGGGTAAACGTCACCTCTTGAGTTGAAAACACTGGCGCCCAGTGAAAGACAGTTTAGTGGAAAGTGGGCTAGATTGAGAGAGACTTGAAGTCTGACTGTAGGTACGCCGCCAACAGCCTCATGATTTTGGTCAGGCCACTTAGAAATCTCTATATCTTTTTTTCCATCTGGATGATAATGAGGACTCAAATCAAGGCTTGCTGAGTTCTTTTCAGGATGCCAAGCTTTCTGATTCTATTTGACATGTTCAAAGTTACGTGGCTGATTACTGGCAGACCCCAGTAGAGAATGGTTCAAATTTAAAGTGCTTCGTCTCCTCTCTTGGCAGGTTGGGAGGCACCGCTCCATTCTTCCCTCTGTTCTTTGTTTATTACTACTTCTGGGAAAGGATCTTGACAGGCCAGGTGCTTCCCAAATGCACACAGTGCTTCAGTGACTGTATACACACAAGATTGAAAGGGGGCATGGAGACACCAGCATAGTGAGAGAAATATGGTATGGGAGTTCCCAGCCCAAGAGTTTAATTTATTTTTATTTTAATACCCAGCTTCCACAAGGTGGAAATTGAAAAAAAATATTGCTCTTCTAGATACCTGTTTTCATGCATACTCTATTGTATAAGGAAAAAACGTGGAATATAAAAATAAACAAAATAAATTCTGAGCAGTCATTCAAAATGTATTAACTCTAGTTGGCAGCAGTCTAGATATATTGGGAAAATAGATTTAATATAGGAAACACAAAATTTGATCCCTAAGAAGAAAACAGTTTTAAGTAATTGAAAGTGAGAAAAATGGGAGAGACTACTTAAAAAACAAAACTTAAATTCTGGGAATAGCAAGAATGTATTAGAATAAGTATTGGAATTAAATTACAGTAATCACTTGTGAAATAAATTGAATATTATGTCACATTTACCTTTAAATATATGCAGCATTAGTCATATTCTATTTCTTGAGTATACTTTTGTGAATATGCTTTTATTATTGGTGCACATATAATGGACTGAATTTTACACATTCAAAACAATAACATTTTTTAGTTCCCTATGGACTCATTTTAAGGTATATTATCATAAGTAAGTATTGCTTCTGCAGAGAAATTGGTAGAAAACCACTTGAAGGAATGGTTTTCTTTTTAAAAGAAAGTAAATTTTTCATCTGAACTTTAGTTGCTGGCATAAAAGATGTTAACAAAGAACTGACATGCAGACTTGAACTTGAAATCACACCCACCTGTATTCGAATATTGGTCTTGCCAGTTACAAACTGTGTGACCTTCACAATCTGCAAAATGAGGATAACACTGCCAATCTCATACACTACTTATGAGAATTAAATGCAATAACTTATGTAAGTACCTAGTACCATAATATTTGGGGAGAGATGCAGGTATAAGCATTCAAGGCCACAAGACTTTCAGATGTTAGTATAGTGTGATAAGAAATGATTCTGTGGAGTAATTGTGAAGGGGGTGAGACTCATTGCACATCTGGATTGTGAAATTAGTCTCGTTAATTTCTGGTTGTGCTTTGTGCATCACTTACACCTACAGTGTGCGCCATGGAGAAAAGGGTTTCAGTCTGCCGTTTGTTAGGCTAGTAAATGAATTGATCTGTTAAATAACAATGAAGCCTTCAGTTGCTTTTTTTACCTCTTTTTGTGCCTGTGACTACCTGTTGAAGTTGTTAGAACAAAGGGTATTATGTCCTCACCCCAGTCTTACAAATGCTGAAACTGAAGCTTAGAGAAGGAAAGTGATTGAAGGTAGAAAGCTACCCATAATGGCACAGGTGGGGTTTGAACCCTTGTTTTCTTCTTCTAATTATAGTGCTTTTGTCTCTGTTCCATGCTGCTCTGGATTTGGATGTTGAAACTGGCCCTCCTTTTGGGACTGTCACCAACCATGGTCCTTCTCATTCATTGAAACTTAATGCCTGTGGAAAGTTGTTATTACCTGTGAGAATGTTTGATTACAGGCATAACCTTATGATACCAAGTTTAAAGCTTTGATGGAACTCTATAATAATACTCATTGCTGGCAGAGGATGGTGGTGAGATGGTCACTCGTGCTGCTAGTGGGGACACAAATCAGTCAGACTTTGCTGGGAAGAGCTTTGGCAGTATTTATCACAGGCCTTACCAAAGTAAGTCATGCATACCTTTTGAGCAATTCCATTTCTAGGAATTGTTGTTAAAGAGATAATCAGAGATGTAGGAAAATGTTCACATTCAAGTATGTTCACTGCAGTGTTATTTATAACAGTAAAAATTAGAAACAACTTTAGTATTTAGTGGAGAGTTTAGAGAAATTATGGAAAAGCCATAGAATGGAAATACTGTGCAGTCATTTTAGATGTTTTAGAAGGATTTTAATGATATTAATATGCTTATCATGTAACATGAAGTGAAAAGATGTATGACTATAAAGTATGTCCAATTATGTCATACGTAAGAAGGAAAAGAAATAGGTGGTAGGATGACAGGTCTTTATGCATCTCTCTGTTTTCCAAAACATTGTCTGAAAAACGTGAATCATTTTTAATAAAATTTCTTAAACTATTTTTGAAAATATAGAGCCAATGAACATCATTCTGACCAAAATTTTTTGCTCATGCAGATGATTGAAGTTATAAATGGACTGTTTTTGAGGTAGTTTCCACCTCTGTTGTTTTACACTTAGAATTCAGTTTCAGGTTTCTTGAAACTACCTTCCTCTCCTCCCCACAAAGTCATATTTGAGACAATGGTGTGGTTCCCCCATTCCTGTCAGGGGGACCAGTGTCCCAGCACCCCCTGCCATCATCACTCCTTGAGTGGCTGGTGGGGCATCACGGGGTCCTGTGACAGACAGGTCTGTCTCTCAGAGAGAATGCACTTCTGCCTCTGCGAGGCTGCACACTGGCGTGTACGAGGGGTGAGCAAAAGTAGGTTTGCAGTTGTGAGTACAAGAAACAGTGTATTCTTTATTATTACTTATTAATTACTCAATTTTCCCCATGAAAAACTGTAAACCTACTTTTGCCCACTCCTGTATAGAGCTGTTTTTTGTAGGTCGAATGCTTAGGTATTGGAAGCATTTTTTTTATTGTGGAAAATTATAAGTGTGAATATGTTTTTGTAAGAAAAATTAAGATCAGTTTGGATTTTAATTTTTCTGTAACAATATTAAAAATGCATAAATATTGAAAGTCGTACCCTGGCCAGGTGGCTCAGCTGGTTGGGGCATCAACCTGTGCACTGAAAGGTGGTGAGTTTGATCCCCGGTTGGGGCACATACTGAGCTTGCGGGTTCGATGCCTAGTCGGGACATGTATGGGAGGCAACCTATCGATGTTTCTCTCTCATATCGATGCTGCTTGCTCTCTCTCCCTTCCTTCTCTCTGACATCAATAAACATATCCCCAGTTGATGATTTAAAAAACTGAAGAAAAAAAAGAAGTAGTGGTGAATTGGTGTTTTTTACTCTTTTCTAATTTTCATATACAGTACTTCATAGTTGAAATTATAATAGTTTCAAAATATACAGTTAAGCATCATAGCCAGTTAGGTTTTTTTTTAATCTGTGTGGTATTTTCCTATATAAAATATAAAAAGTGTGCAAAGATTTTAACGAAGTATTTGAGCATATTTAAATTAGGAAAATACCAGGCAAGATGTTTCTTTTTGTAAACTGCTTCTGTCCAAAGCATTCTGTACATTATCAGAATGAAAAATGACAGCACTTTGTCATCTGTTCAGATTGATATTGCACTCTTCGCAATGACAGCTGAAAAGGCCCACAGGTGCCATATAAAGAGGTGACCATGTTGTCATATTTCATTTCGGCATCCCTCTGCAAAGCCATAATTACCTAATTAGGTTGTTAATTAGGAGATTAGCATTTCACTATATTGATAGAATGCTCTTTACCAGCTTGGGGCGAGATACAGATTTGTCTGCCCTAATTTATAATCTCTGCCTTTTTTGATACTTACTTGCTTAAGTTCCTGATGTGGGGCGATTCAGTTTACCTCAGAAACAGTTTGTTTACAAGCTAATGAAGCTTTGATCATTGGATTAAAGTTGCCTTGTTAAAATATGAACAGAGTTAAAAGGGTGGTCACATCCCCAAAATGCTAATAAAAATTCTGATTTGGTTTGAAGTCCCGCGCTCAATCCACTGAGCTACACAAGCCAGGGCTTAAAAATTCTGACTTGGTATAACGTGTATTCCTGTTAGCATAGACAACAAATGCATGATGAGAAAAAATTATTGGTATAAAAATAAAAAGAACTAAGTCTCAAATGTGATAAGAGATTTATACAGGGTGGGGCAAATTAGGTTTACAGTTCATATGGAAAATAATACAATAATTAATAAATAATACAAGAATAAACTGCTTTTCATATGCACCCTGTATATCCTAAACTAGGTGAAGGAAGTTATTTAGTTATCTTTAACAACAAATCCCTATTATTTGTACTTTAGACTTATAAAATACATTAAGTATTTTGAATGTATTTCAGAAACCACAGCTTGGTTCATTCCTTAGGTAGTCATGATCAGGGTTTGTTCCGTTTGTACCTTCTGTCCTTTTGTCTGTGGAACACTGTCTTCCCACAGTCTTTGCCGTCCTGAGTGCTTGTGGAATTTGAAGTATTTCAAAGTAACCTTCACTTGGTGAGCTGTTGGGAGTAAGCTGCATTTCCATCCAGTGTGTGTAGCATTGTTGGGTGCGGGAGGGGTGGTAAAAAAAAAACAATTTTCACTCCAGTGCATGATTTGACTGTAAAGTTTGTAATTTGCATTGCATGTACCTTTCCTACGTTTTTTCAGTTAAGGAGATTAAGAGTTTTACAACAGTGTTCGGAGCACTATTCCCACCACTAAGCTTCTTGCCTAATCATTCATTTATTCAGTCAGTCGTTGCTGGATATGGGCATGTATCTGGGAACGGAGCAGTGAAAACTCCAGACACCAACCCTGCTCTCGCGGGACTTGCAGTCTGGTGATAAGTGCAGCCCGGTTTGAGAGGTGCTGCAATCGTGAGAGGAAGGGTGAGCATGGAGGGGCACCTCTGCGGGACTTGACGAGGTCGGACCTTCCTGGGGCAGGTGATGCGTGTATTGGGACCTGAAGGGTGAAGGAGATGTCTAAGCCAGGTGGGAGAAGAGAGAAAACTGTTCTGGACAGGAGTGTATGTTCTAAGGCTTGAAGAAAACTGCAGGTTGAGGATGGCTGGAGTGGAAAGAACTAACAGGGTAAGCTGAAGAGGGGGCGGCAGATGTAGGCAAGTTTCAGTTCTCTTAGAGAGTCTGGGAAGTCATTGAAGGATTTCAAGACAAATTAGAAAGCAACTGTCATAGCCTAGGTGAGAGATGGTGGCTTGCATTAGGTTATGGAGAGAACGAGAGTGAATGAAATCTAGAACGAGAAGAGAACATAAAGGATTGGTAATTTAAATGGCGGTTGGATTCATAGAAGGGAGTTGAGGATTCTAATTTGGGCATCGTATTTGTTTTCTAACTCGTGTTTGAGTATCTCAAAGATAAGAGATCCTTGAATCTGTTCCAGTATGACCTCCAAATGCACTGGCTTTCTTTCGGGTTAATTTGGAAAATATGATACTCGAGTGTCCCCTTGGGGCCCTACATTGTGACAGCAGATTGGTGAGGTGTGTGGTATCTTACTGCAGTCCAGAGAAGCTGTGACTTTCCTCATTTTCTCAGCTACTGTGTGGTGGAGTTGGGAGCACACCAAGGTCTCCAAAGCTTCTGTATTTCTTTCATGCCACATTGCCTTTCTTGTTTTACTCCTTCCATTTGTTTATTCCAAAGTGAAGAGGAGAATTACTTCCCAAAGACCGTAGGTAGCTCAGTGGGTGTTAACTCGGGCTCCCTGCGCCCCACTCTGGTGTTCCGGTGGGAGAAGCCCCTCCAGTGCAGGAGTACCTGCCTCAGCAGAGTCGGATGGTCTGTTGGGATTACCTGCGCTAGGACTGAAGTCTCCCCTGGCTAGGACAGCAGTTTGCCTGCCTCTTTACTAGAATCATAGATTAGCTACCTTCACACGGGGTCACTAACGTTATATGAAAATTCTCTTCTTTTCCCCGAGGGGAAAAGACGTGGACACTCCCGTTTTCGGAGGAGGAATTTGACATCTCTATGATGTAATCAACCTGTATTATAAATTGCTTATAAATTTTTGTGCTTACTGTTGCTAGTACCGTTCAGTTAAGTGATGTGCTGGTATCCTTGTGTTGGAATCACCTACACTAGGAAAAATCTAGGGTGCGGTGTGTATTCTAGCCTTCCTGTGTTTCTACCCCTCCTTTTAAAAGTTGAGATATAATTCATATACCATGAAGTTCACCATTTTAAAGCATATAATTTAATAGTTTTTAGTATATCAGCGCTGTTGAAGACCAAAACTTTTTTATTACCCCCAAGAGAAATCTTGTACCCACTAGCAGTCACTCCTATTCTTCCCTCCCCCAGCTCTTGGCAACCATTAATCTACTTTCTGTCTCTGTGGATTTACTTATTCTGAACCTTTCATATAAATGGAACTGCACAGTATGTGGCCTTTTGTGTCTGGCTCCTTTTACTTAGGTTATGTTTTCATAGTCCACCCATGTTATAGCATGTATCGGCACTCCATTCCTTTTCATTGCCGAATAGCATTCCATTGTGTGGAAATACCACACTTTGGTTATCCAGCCATCAGTTGGTGGAGATTCGGGCTGTCTCCACTCTTTGAAAATTAGAATAATACTGCTGTGGACCTTCCCGTGCAAGTTTCTGTGTGGACGTGTTTTCAGTTCTGTTGGGCTTGGAGTGGACTGCTGAGTTACATAGCAACTCTACTTAAACTTTTGGGAAACTGCCAAACTGTTTTCAAAAGTGACTGCATCATTTTACATTCCCACCAGTGGTGCATAAAGTCTACCCCCTTTCTGCTTTTGCTCTCTTCAGGCTCTGTGTTGCTCTGGTCTGAGCTGGAAGCAATCTTAGGTTCTAGGATTTCCATTGGGAAATTTTTCATTTTTCTCTGTTCAGCCAGGTTCATGCTACAAGCACATGGGTGTTAGTGACAGGAAGTCAAAGAAGGCTTCTCGTCATTTCTTCTCAAGGACTTCACAATCCAGCAGTTGGAACGTCTTACTAGGAAATGGGGGGAGAGGGAAAAGCCAGTGAAGAAAGTGACTGCTTAGATATTGGTGAAAATCCACAGAATAGATTATAACAAAGATTGACTGACTTGGTTTTCACAGCTTCTGAGGTTCCTTTTTCTCAGCCCATCCTTTAACCACTGCTGTTCCTTGGGTTTTGTCCTGTATTTCTGTCCTTCCTTCCTTACCTATTCTCCCTGGGGAAGCTCATTTACTGCCATGGCTTCATCTGTTGTGTATATGTTGATGTCTTCCAAATTCGCACAGACCTTTCTCCCAGGCTTCAGGTTTGCAGTCCTTCATGTGTCACATATGCTGTCATCTCCCAAATTTGCTCAGACCTTTTGCCTGGGCTCTCAGGTTTGCGTCATGGTGGGTCTCTATCCAGGTAATCCACAGGTGTCTCAAGCTCAGTGTGTCTGAAATGTAATTTCTCATTTCCAGTCTGCCTCTTAGGCTTCCTACATTTCGGTCCGCAGTTGCATTTGTTGGTGCTATCATGCAAACCATAAACTTTCCCCATCTCCGTAACCCTCCACATTCACTCAGTCACCAATTTTTACCAATTTTATCTCCTAAATACTTCTTAACTGTATCTTAAATCCATAGACCTATTGTTCACTGCCTTAAGATTTCATCAACTCTTCCCTGAGTTAGCAGTTTATAACCAATCTTGTGTCTCATCTATCAGATTAATCTTCTGTGTACCTGCCTGCCCAGTCCCTTTAAAATGCTAATCTCAGCTGCAACTCTGAATTTCATGTAGTTTCAGTTACTGAATACATGTTCTGTAGTTTCTTGTTTTAATATCTTGTCTCATGCTGTCTCTTCTGCTTGGGAGAGACAAGTTTGTTTCTCTGACCTGTATTCCAACCCTCCACCTTACCATCTTTCAAGATTCATCATAGAGGACTTCCGCCAAGATGGAGGCGTAGGTGGAAACACTGTGCCTTCTCCCACAACCAAGTTTGAATACAGCAAAGGTTTGGAGAACAAAGACACAGCCAAAGAACAGAAAACTGAATTATACGGAAGTCCCACAACAACGAAAGTTGTTGAATTATACGGAAGTCCCGTTCAACGGGGACAGTAAGAGGGGTGGAGCCAGCAGCTGAGCAGGGTCAGGGCAGGAAAGATGCCCCGACCTAGGCGCACAGGCAGCCCGGAACCAGTCGGGTTGCGGGGCAGACTGACCGCGGTCGAACATTCGCGCACAGTGAGACGGACCACGCGGGCCCCAGAGGGCAAACCCAGTGGTGGAGGGCTGACGGCGGTGGCACATTTGAGTGCAGTGGGATGAAATACGCAGGCCCCGGTGATGGTGGCAGCTGCAGCACCTGTGGGGGCCGTGGCAGGAGGTAGCAGACGGGATCGCCATTGCTCCTCTTTGACTCCGCCCCCACATACAGGGTCACAACCCAGCAACTGAGTTGCCTCGCCCTGGTGAACACCTAGGGCTCTGATCCTGATACATAACAGGCACGAACAGTAGAAAAGATGTCTCAAGAAGAACTCAAAGCCCCAGAGCCGACAACTCTAGGCAACCAAGAGATTGCCAGCCTCTCAGATGCACAGTTCAAGACACTGTTTATCAGGATGCTCACAGAACTGGTAGATTATAGTCACAAATTAGAGGAACATGTGAAGGCTAAAGTAATTGAAATGAAGGGAGATGCACAGGAAACCAATAGTGATGGAAAGGAAACTGAGACTCAAATCAATGGAATGGACCAGAAGGAAGAATGAAACATCCAACCAGAAAGGAATGAAGAAATAATTCAAAAAAATGAGGAGAGGCTTAGGAACCTTCAGGACATCTTTAAATGTTCCAACATCCAGATTATAGGGGTACCAGAAGGGGGAAAGAAACAGCCACGAGTGGAAAACTTATTTGAACAAATAATAAAGGAGAACTTCCCCAGTCTGGCAAAGGAAATAGACTTCCAGGAAATCCAGGAAGCTCAGAGAGTCCCAAAGAAGTTGGACCCAAGAAGGAACATACCAAGGCACATCATAATTACATTAGCCAAGATTAAAATGAAGGAGAGAATCCTAGAAGCAGCAAGAGATAAGGGGACAGTCACCTACAAAGGAGTGCCCATCAGACTGTCAGCGGATTTCTCAAAAGAGACCTTACAGGCAAGAAGGGGCTGGAAGGAAGTATTCCAAGTCATGAAATCCAAAGACCTACATCTAAGATTGCTCTATCCAGCAAAGCTTTCATTTAGAATGGAAGGACAGATAAAGTGCTTCTCAGATAAGGTCAAATTCAAGGAGTTCATCATCACCAAGCCCTTGTTATATGAAATGCTAAAGGGACTTATCTAAGAAAAAGAAGATGAAAAATATGAACAGTGAAAGGACAGCAAACTCACAGTTATTAACAACCACACCTAAAACAAAAGCAAACCAAGAGGACAGCTAGATCAGGAGTGGAACCATAGAAATGAAGAACACATGGAGGGTTTGCAACAGGGGAGTGGGAGGAGGAGAAGGGGGGAGAAGGTACAGGAAATAGCATAGACAGTAGGTAGAAAATAGATAGGGGGGAGGGGGAGAATAGTGGGGGAAATATAGAATCCAAAGAACTTGAGACACATGGTTATATAAACTAAGGGGGAGAGAATGGTGGGGGAGGGGGTTTGTGGGTGGAGGGGAATGCAGGGGGGGAATAGAACAACTGTAATGGTATCATCAATAAAATATATATAAAAAAATGAAAAAAAATGATTCATCATAGACCAGGGAGTAACCTGATATTACAGATGTGTTTATTAACTTTAGCTTTTGGAGTTTTAGGAACCAGTTTCTATGCATAATAGCATTAAAAATATAGGTGGCGATAGTAATTAATCAATCAAATTAATCAGCATGATTTGTCTTTGTAGAGGGTTTGCTGCCAAAATAGTTTTATTAATTAATTAATTAATTTAAAGAGGGGAAGGTAGGGAGGAAGAAAGGAAGAGAAACATCAGTGTGCGGTTGCCTTTTGTGTGCCCTGTACTGAGAATGTGGCCTACAGCCTAGGCATGTGCCCTGATTGGGAATCGAACAGGCTACTTTTTGGTTCACAGGCTGGTGCTCAGTCCATTGAGCCACATCAACCAGAGAAAAAATCTTGATACTATTAAAATTTTCTTTGTCAAAAAAAGATGTTTTTTGTACCTCCCCACCCTTGGAGTCGGAACCATGGCACAGTGATATAAGTAAAACATGCAATGGGATTCTGACCTTTGAGGAAAAACAGGATGAAGCAATAACACACAGAACTTGATTTGGACTCTAGTGTAAAACCCCAGGCACAGACTCCTCCTCCTCCTCCTCATATGTAATTGGAGTAGAATTTGAGAGCTGAAAAGGCCCCTTTTATAGTTCAATCTGCTTGTTTAATAGATGCAAAAAACGGACTGTTGTG
Source organism: Sturnira hondurensis (assembly GCF_014824575.4). Classification (NCBI taxonomy): domain Eukaryota; kingdom Metazoa; phylum Chordata; class Mammalia; order Chiroptera; family Phyllostomidae; genus Sturnira; species Sturnira hondurensis. The sequence continues at coordinate 2,406,807 of NW_028095539.1, read as the reverse complement.
TAAAATAGGTCTGAAGAAGTGACATAAAATTAGGTCTCTGGTAATTAGGGAATTGGAATTCAGGTTTTCTGAGTGGTGATGATTGCAGTAAACTATGTTGCCTCCCTTCACTGATGTGGTTAACTTGAGAGCCAGGTAAGTGGAAACATAACTCTATTGAATTCTTCTACTTGTTTAAGCAAACTTCGGAAATCATGGAGACAATAAAAGAAAAATAAATCTTAGACTGTAGCGGGAGACCCTCTACTGAACCAGCACCAAGGATGAGGAGCCTTTTTGTGTGGGGTGGAAGTCATGGCATGACCCCCTGGGAACAAGAGAGATTCATTCATCTATTCATTTTCCCCTGAACTTTTATTGGATGCCAGCCACATTCTGCTACAAACTGCTAGCATTGTGATGAATAAGGTAGTCAGTGTCCTTAGGGGGCTTATAGTTTAGAAGAGAAAAACAGCATATAAACAGATTATTATTTTAATAGGAAACACTATGATTAGTTTGTTCGTTCATTCATTCATTCATTCATTTCTTTAATCCCTAACAGAGCAGCCAGAGAGATCCTTTTAAAATGTGAGGTCATATTACTGCTCTGCCCACAATCCTCCTGTGATTCTCCATTTTACTTGAAGTAAAAGCATAGTCCTTAGAATGGCCTGCAAGGCTCTACACGATTTGAGATGTCATCCTCTACTCCTTGCTCCCTCTTGAGCAGTGCTGGCATGTCCTGTCCGCTTGATGAGACACTTTGCTCGGGAGGCCACATGGCTTGTTCACTCACCTCCTTTAAGCAACAACTCACATGGCACCTTCTTGTAAAGCATTTGACTACTTTATTTGTAATTTCAGTTGTGGGTCCACCCACCTGGCATGCCCTGTTGCTGTCCCTGCACTGTTTTTCCCAACAGCACTTCTAACTTAACTATACATATGTATAATAAACATCTCTATTTTGTCTGTTTCCTGCATTAGGATATGAACTCCACGAGGGCAGGACTCTCTGACTGCTTTGCTTTCTGTTGCACTCTCTGCCTCTAGAACAGTGGCACGTAGTAAGCATTCAGTAAATATTGGTTAAATGAATAAATTCAGCAAATGCATAGCACCTACTACTAATAAGCTGGATTAATTATCTGGTAGAAATGGTGATGACAAAGGACAGTGGACCACAAAGAAGAAAGCTCACCTGGTTTAAGGGTGTCATTAGGAAAGTTTCTTGAAAGATAGACCATTGAGCTGGGTTTTGAAGAGTGAGCAGAAGGTAGCCAGGTAAAGAAGGCTGAGTTTAAAGAAATACAGCTTTTCATTTCTATTGCTGTGTAACACTATAGCAAATTTAGTGGCTTCAAACAAGACAGATTTATTGTTTCACAGTGGGTTAGGAGTCATGGCTCCAGCTGGCTTTTCTGCTGGGGCCTCAAAGGGATGCAATCAAGACATCAGCTGGCCCCGTCTTTATCTTTAGGCTGGACTGTGGGATGATCTCTTTCCAAGCGTGCTCAGGTTTTTAGCAGAGGGCCCCATTTTCTTGCTACTTGTTGACTGGGACCTCTTTCAGCTCCTAGAGGCCACTCTCAGGTCCTTGCCATGTACATGTAGTTTCGTAACATGGCGATTTGCTTCTTCAAGGCCTGCAGGAAAATCTCTGGCTTAGAATCTGTCTCTTCAGTTGTTTGTGGTGGAGGCTTATGTAATAGGAAGTGGCTCTCCCATCACCTCTGTTGGCTAGAAGCAACTCAGGTTTCACCCACACTCAGGTGAAAGGTCTAAAAGAGACTGGAAGTGTTGCCAAGGGGTGAGGATTCCTGGAGCCATCCTAGAATTTTGACTATCATAGGGACTTCCGGCCTCAGGGAGGCAGTGGCCAAGTCTTTTTCAATTGTTTAAATTACTCAGTGTTGTATTTCCATTGCCTGGCACATAGTAAGTGCTTTATAGGTACTTATCAAATGAATGAAATCAACAAATGAGTATTTGATGGATGGTTGAGTGCTATTTCTGGTTTTAGCACCTACACTGGTAATTTCACATTGAGAAGCAATTTAATTTCTTTGGCATTATCATTTCTTTGGCATTATCATTTCTTCATTGTAGGTAAAAGTATAAACATTTTAACCTGAAATCTTAAAGTAAAGCATAAAGTGATTTATTTTCACACTTGTCAAATGTATTATGTCAAAAGACAGCACCGATTGGAAAAATAATTTAGGGCTCCACTATACCCAACTAGGGCAGATTTGCTTTAACTGCCAGAACTGTTGGCAGGCATGGAGTTTTGGGGGTGGTGGGTGGTTAGGTTGTCTGAAGTTTTACAGCTATTGCTGCTAATAAACAGTATTTCAAAACACTTTGAAAATGCAGGTTTTATAATAGCTGTAGGATAATAGAGATTATAGGCTAACTTGTATTTAGAACTTTGTGTGTACTTTGGTGTTAATAATTACAGGGTTTTTTAAAAGATTTTATTTTTTCTTAGAGGGGGAGAGAGACATCAATGTGCCAGAGTAACATCGATTGGTTGTCTCTTGCACTCCCCCAACCAGGAACCTGGCCCAAAACCCAGGCATGTGCCCTGACCGGGAATCGAACTGGTGATCTTTCGGTTTGCCATATGATGCCAAAGTAGATATTTCGGACACTAAAGTCTATGTTTTCCCACTGGACTTTGTTGTTCACATTGGGATTATGAGAATTCCAATATGTGCCAGGAGGTATTAGAAGCCACAAGGTAAGCGTGGCACATCTTCTTGGAGTATCATCAATCTTAGTGATACATTCAGAGCTAAAACATTTTTTCTATTAAAATAAATACAGGTATAGTGTATTATAGGGCAGAATGCAAATATGAGTGATTCTAAAATAAGTTTCTTACAGCACAATGCTTTAGTTGGCTTCCCTGGGGTTTTGCGTACCTTGATTCATGGCCGCTCTCCTCTGCCCTTCAGGTGTGGACAAGTCTGAGAGGCGCTGTACTGTACCAGGCTCCCTTTCACTGGATCTTGGCAGATGGTAAGATTCAGAGACATTTTAGGTGGAGGTTAATGGTACAAGAAAAGAAAAATCAAGGACCAGTGTCCTTTTGTCAAAGGGGATATTTGTTAGGACACACCTATTCTGGTGTGGGGGTCTGGCTGGTCCCCATGTCCTTAGCCACTCTTCAGGAAGCCTCGGCAGGAAAGCTGAAATGACATCTGAGCCTCTCCATGCAGTCATACACCCCAGGCTTCTTCCCATGATTCAGGTATTTGCCAATGGCAACAGCAGAAGCTGTAAAGTCTCTTGTGGCCAAGGTTCAGAAGTCCCACAGCATTTCTTCTACTACATCCTGTTACTCAAAGCAAATGTGAGCCCAGACTGTAGCTGTGGGGAAACAGACTCCACCTTTTCTCCTGACCATAGTCTGAGGTGTCAGCCGTTGGGCCACTGACCCCCTACTAGGCTCCGCCTCTTCTTGATGGGAGGAGCTGCAAAGACTGGCCTTTTAAAAATCCACCATGTGACCTCGAGAAAGTTACTTAATTCCTTTATTTTTAATCTATAAAATGGGGGTAATATTAATGCCTATACTCTGTGGTGATTATAGGGATGAAATATATTGATGTGTGAGAAGTACAGCTGATAGTAGGAGCTCAGGAAGTGTCATCTATTGCTGTTTTCTTTGTGATTCTGTCTAAGGAAAGCATAGCCATCCTAAAATGGGACTGCTTTCCCGAAGCCTGTGCTTTTCTTGTCTCTTGGAAAACATATTGTGCAGTGTTTGGTGGGCAGTGTGTGTCGCCTCGTGTTTCTGTTACATCAACATAGGACACAGCTTGTCTGCAGACCTTGGGGAGCCTCTGGAGGCTGCTGAGCAGGGTTCATACAATTTTTTGTAGGGTTCTCAGTGCCTAGCTCTCAGTGATGTGTAGTGAATGAATCCCATAATATTCCAAAGAAGATACAGGCATTTCTTTTCTGTTATTTTGATTTAGTCTAGCAAGTGCCTTTAGTCAAAATATATAGAAACAAAAATGTGAAAGGAAAATTTAAACTCCAGATATATAATCTCACTATTTTCTGTTTAATGAAATTAGGCATATTCATGTGGAAGAGATTTTTAATTCCTTGAGGAGGGGGAAAAAAGGCTTAATTTTTGCTGGTCTAAAAAGTGAAGATTTAATTTAGAGTTAAATTGGAGAGAGTTAAAAATAGATTTAAAAGCAATAAAGTGCATTTTATTTTAATGGTCATTTCAATTATTTTTAAATTCCAGGAGATATAAATTCTGATCTTTAACTAGATCAAATAATGTTTAAATCACAGTTAAAAACAGGGTCTTTTCATTTTCGTAAATGAAGGTTTTGCATATAATTAAAAGGCACTTGATTTTCTAACCTGTGATCATTCCTTGTTGTGCAAAATGAATGTAGCGTTTCTATAACACTCGGAAGGAATCCTGTGTAGGAATCACATTTAACTTGCTTAATGCTAACAGCATGAAGTAGGGGTACAGTGTGGAAAGGTAAGAAAATGAAAACCTACAATCTGCTGTTACATGTTGGTAACTCCCTCAGCAGACGTTAAATCATTTCAAGTGCAATAATAGTGTGGGAGGTAAATTAACTAACCATTAACAGTATTATAAATACACAATTAACATGCCAACATTTATATGACACATTGACGGGACAGCAGTAATTTTTGATTGGGAATTTGCAGACCTTTGAGAAGCCTCAGGCTGTTGCTTATTAAGACAGGTTTTCACAGATCTCAGGTGAGGGGACCCGAAGTCTCTCTGGCAGAGAAAAGTGAGGGTGTGGAGTGTTTTGAAAGCTCAGGAAAGGGAATTTCCTTTGAACCACTGGCTGAACTTGAGCATTTTAAGTCATGTTGCTGCCTATTTCAGGTCCTCAGGGAGTGTACAGTTATAGGGGGCCTTTTGGTGGGAGTTATTTAAAGAAACAGGTATGGGCTTTGTAGCTGAAGTTGCCTAAATCTCTAGGGATTTTCAAAAAGTACTCAAACCTAAGAATTTAGTTAGACCTAACAGGTCAGCAAATATATGATCTCTGAAGTCCCTTTCATGTGTAAAACGCTGTGACTTTTGTATTTGAGCAGCCATTACATGTGCTGTTTATTTTTTGGTGTTGCACAGATCTGTGTTGCATCAGCGGAGGGGAGGCTAAGGGTCTAGTCCACTGCCCGACACATTTGCTGTCTTACATCTTTCACAAAAACCCTCGGGAGAGATTTCTCACGGGCCCCAGAACCGAAAGAGCTCAATATCAGGATTTTTAAAAATCGTGTTTATTGCAATTGTTATAATTCTTTGCTTCTCTTTGTTCTGAGAAGCTGCATGGTGGTTAAGAGCCCAAGCTCTGGGATTTGATTCTTGTTCTTATCTGTCTGGCTTTTGGCAGTTCTTAACCTGTCAATGTCTTCATCTGTAAAATGGGGATAAAAATACTAACTATCTTATAAGATTATTTTGAGCATTATATGCATTAATCCATGTAAAAAGGAAAGAACAAATGTAGCTTTTGTTACAAGGTTAGCTATAATTGCTTTTTGCCCCTGAGATTCTGGAGTCTCTCTGTAGGAAATGTACAAGATCTTGTGGCAGGTCCTGGCTTTGATTCATTATGAGTTACTTCCCTTTTGGCACTTTTCTTACCTACTCTTATCGTGTCGTACCCTATGTTCTTGCATTAGCTATTACAAATAGCTTGGAGGGTGTGTGTGTATAAAGTTATTATTTAAAATATATTTGTATTGAGACTTGATGCCCATTAAAACCTAACAATTTCCTCCCCCACTTAGGGCAGCTGCCACGTTATCACAGGCGTTATATGACCGTTAACCAACACAAATGGTCACGTAAAGTGGCAATACTACCCAAATTGTACCTGGAACCACACTTAGCACATAGTAGGAACTTAATACATATTTGTTGAATGAATGAATAAAGTATAAAAGACCCACCCAGTGCATTAAAAATGGTCATGCCATCTTGGGACATCTCTTACCATCCTCCTAGTCTGTGTCATGTCCCCATGCTTCCATTTTTGGTAAAAGAAATCTGTATGTTTTGAGGAACCTGAAGTTAAAAAGTTGGAGAACCTGTGAAAGGTAGGACATCTTAGGGGAACAGACCTCCTGGAGCCTGAAATTATTGTCAATCCTGTAGTCTAAAGGCATAAAAAAAGGACCAGCTCTCTCAGCGCCAAAGATTGGTGGCATCCAGGAAAGTCATTCAGGGCCTGAAGAAATAGCGTTTGTACAAGTGTATAGAGTAGCATTTCTAAGCGATGGTCTTGGTAACTATTTTACATCAGTTTATTTTGGTTTTCGTAGGGGAAAAAATGTTTAGGAATCAAACAAGTTTGGGATTTGGAATATGTTGTGTTATCAGATTCCCTACTCGCAGCTTCACAATATACATTAATGATTTAGAAACTTGGAAAAAGTGCTATGAACAGCACGAAGAAAACATTTAATTTTGTTTAATCTGGCATTTTGTAGACATTTTTAAAAAAATTTAAAAACTGCCCTCACTGGTGGCTCAGTTCTTAAGAGTTTCATTCCATATACCAAAAGGTTGCAGGTTCCGTTTCCAATCAGGGCTCCTACCTAGGTTGCAGGTTCGATCCCTCGTCGGGGTGCATACGGGAGGTAAGTGATCAGTGTTTCTTTTTTTTTTTTTTTTTATGATTTTATTTATTTCTAGAGACGGGAAAGGTGGGAGAGAAACATCAATGTGTGGTTGCCTCTCCCACGCCCCCTACTGGGGACCTTGGCCCAAAACCCAGGCATGTGCCCTGACTGGGAATCGAACTGGTGACCTTTTGGTTCACAAGCTAGTGCTCAGTCCACTGAACCACACCAGCCAGGGTGTGATCGGTGTTTCTATCTCACATCAATGTTTCTCTCCTCCCCACCCCCCGCCTTCCTCTCTCTCTAAAATCAATGAATGTATCTTCTGGTAAGGATTAAAAAACAAAAAAATTTAAAAATGTATATATAACAGAATTTACCATTTAACCATTTTAAGTGTACAGTTCAGTGGCATTAAGTACATTCACTGCGTTGTGCAGTCGTCACCTCATCTGTTTACAGAATGTTTCCATCTTCCCAAATTGACCACTGAGAAGTCCCATTTTTCTGAACCTCTGCATCGTTAGGTTTTAAGCATTTTTAATTTTTGCACAACTGATCAAAGGAAATACTTGTTTTTATCTTTGTCTTTGCAATTAAATATACCTTCAGGTGATAATTTGCTGCTCTTAAAGTGATTTAAAACACATTCTTTGGTTTTGAAAAGTAGTGTTGGAGAAGTGTCCCAGGGTGACAGTTTCGAAGGGCACAGTGAAGACAAGCTCTTGAACTGTATTAATGGAGAAAAGGCAACCTTTCTTTACGATCACACCTACACATGACATGCTCATATATGTCTAATCTCTACAGTCCTTGCAAGTCAGGCAGCAACACGTTTTGAACTCCTGACATGTGTAAAATCCTCTGCTGCCAGAAGGTGTGGTATTGTAGCCCCTGTCCTTGTGGGACTTACAGTCTGAGTCCTCAAGTCCGTGTCATAGGAGGTGGGAAGCACGCTTCCCCGGCAGTCCTGTGTGGAGTTCCCTATCTGAGCTGGTATTGAATGCATATTTCTTGAGTGAATTGTACAGATTCCTCGTTGTATGAAGTCATACTGTATTTTTTAAAGGTTTTATTTATTTATGTATCTTTAGAGTGGAAGGAGAGAGGGAGAGAAACATGTTTCTCTCCCTCTTTTTTTTTCTTTTTGTGCATCCCCTGCTGGGAGTTGACCTGCACAGAACCAGCCTGCAACCCAGGCATGTGCCCTGACTGGGAATCGAACCACGATGCTCTAGTTCGCAGGCCTGTGCTCAATCCACTGAGCTACACAAGCCAGGGCTGAAGTCATACTGTATTAATAGAGAAGATATCTGCTTGTGTTGGGGTGTTTTAAGGGCTCTGTTCTGTAAGGATGAAGTTAGGGAGTTGGTGTGTGCCTGCCTGTAACTCCTTCCTTCGTAAGAGGTGATGGAGCGAATTCATTTTCCTTGAAAAGATCCTGTTGTGTGTACTTCACTATACTTTTGTTGTGCTTTGCCCTTTGCCTTTTTAGTGCCAGAACACCCACTAAATGTTGGTTCTTCACTGAAGCACTTGTTTTTGCAGGACAGAACTATTCAGTATGAAGTTGAAAGCACCTGCCCCTCTTGCTGGCAACTAGTTGCCTTCCTTTTATGGGGAAGACTCTTAACCAGGATTGCTACGAGGATGTTTGCAGCGCTGGCAATCTGTGATCCTGTGGGTCTGTTACAAAACAATACTCTCCCGTATAAGTAATTCTGTGGTTGTATACATCTTTTTGTGGTTATATGAGAAGTTTTTATTTTCTTACGTAAATTTAAATATTCCCTTTCAATCTGTAATGTATTTTTCATTAATACATTGATGGGCTGACATTAACATTTCTGAGACTGAGTGCCTCAGAAACTTGACACTTAGAAGACTCCCATTATGTTCAGAGATACATTGTGCCTGTGTGAGGGTATCCACTCTCTGATTCAGGGAACCCTTACTAGCCTTGGCATTTCCCATTAACCTCAGTGTAAAATAAGTACTCAGTGAATATATTTAAAGGAAAAAAAATGAAGATTAATATAATTTGTGTGGTTAGAGATGCTCCTCAGTTAAACTTTCTCTTAATTGCCGTATTTTTATTTCAAGATCCATCAAATGATGTCAATAGAATATGTTACCAGACAAAATATTTTAAAACCTGAGTAAGCTATAATGATTTCTTAACTAGATTTCTCCCATGTTCCATTTCTAGAAGAAACAAACCACAAGGGAATCTGGTGTTACAGATCTTTCTAGAAATAAATTCTGGGACCGTGTGAAGGAGCACGTTCTATCCAGCTTTCACGTCCTGGCACTTCATATGGACTTTAGAGAAGTAGGGAGGTGACTCAGATGACCTGCAGTGTCCTCGGTCACAAAGGAAGCACATGCTTGTTTTACCTTCTGTGAACTTACTAAAGAAGGGCACATTGTTGGGGTTTTTTTTTTAGGATCACTTTGAACAAAAAATGAAAGCTAAAACTGGTGATGATATTTTTGCCACCATCATTAATAGCAGCTACTGTTCAGTTACGAGCCAGGTACTCTTTGGAGCGCTTCATTTCCACTGTCTCCTGTGTGAGACTCAGTTGACGAACGAGGGAGGAGGCAGGCCCGAAGCCGTTACTGCTGTTTTCACCAAGGTCATGTAGCTAGCGAGGAATGGTGTCAGGACTTGAACCCGGTTTTGCCTGTAGGGCCTTTGGTTCTTGACCACTGTTCTGTAATATTTTCTTTGTCGTGTATTGCCATTGAACCGAGGAGGTACCATCTTGTTCCCAGAATAAACAGCGCTGCAGTTTTAACAGGGTTCCAGAAGCAGTTCTTATAATTAGGTTTCTAAAATAAGAAATGAATCTGGTAACAGACAAGTTTGATTAATAAGTTTTATTTTTAAAGCACAGTGCTATCTTAAATCAGGAGGAAGGAAAATGTATTTATTGAACAAAATTACTTTGATGGTACATTTTTGTAGAATTTCTAGCCACTCAGAAAGCGCTGTTTGTGCTGTTCTAGATACTTCACAACCATATGATGGGGGTGGGAGATGTGAACTGAAGAAATACGATGTCATACTTTAGCACATCATTTGACAAAGATACAAGTTGTTCCTCTGTCACCTTATAAAGTAATGAGAAGACTGCATGGAATAAAGGGAGAAAGAAAGGACAATTAATTGTGTTAACAGTAGTTACGGGCTTCAAGTGGACTAAGGAGTTAACTGTTATTTGTTCTGCAAGAGAGCAAGCCACCTTCCCTGGATACCTGGAGTTCTCATTGACTAGAGCCTTAGCCCCTAATACTCATAAGGATTTCCTTTCAGCTTAGACTTAATCCTTTTAAGCTCCTAGGCACTGGGGTAAATGTTGATTTTCAAGGTACTGTTTTACCGCTCTGAATTTGTTTGCGAAATGATTCAGTCATTTTCTGCTTTATTCTTAAATATTGCTGTGTACATCATGTTTCTAGGTAGGTGAGCCCGTGAAACAATATGAAGAGGAGAAAATAGCCTTTTAAGGAAATTGGCCCACAGAAAGGATGGCCTTCTTGGACAATCCAACTATCATTCTAGCTCATATTCGACAGTCACATGTGACCAGTGATGACACAGGAATGTGTGAGATGGTTCTCATTGATCATGATGTTGACCTAGAGAAGATTCATCCTCCTTCAATGCCTGGAGACAGTGGGTCAGAAATTCAGGGAAGCAATGGTGAGACTCAGGGCTATGTATATGCCCAGTCAGTCGATATTACCTCAAGTTGGGACTTTGGTATTAGAAGACGCTCAAATACAGGTAATAAACATTTCCTTTTAGTCATGTCTTGTGAGCTTTAAATCAGTAAACATTCTTACAGAACAATGCATTACGTTGGACTAGGTTCAAGCTCTGTGTACTAACAGGAACATGCGTGTATGAACACCAAGTGTGAGTCTAAGCAAGATCCCATTTCCACAATTGTGAAAGGAGAGACTCTGGAATGATGTTGTTAGAAAGACGCAGAAGAGGCCTAGTGAAAAAGTTGACTAGGAGAGGCACATTGGGTGTTCTGTTCTGAAAAGTCTGTAGAAAGGCACATGGATTTGAGTATCTTCAGCAGAGCAACATCAGTCCCAGCAGGTAGCTGCCTGGAGGCAGATTTCAGGTTGACACAATACAGAACCTTTCTTACAGGCAGCTGACCCACCTGGACAGGATGCTGCCTGAGACAGTTCTTGCCCCTGGAGGGATCACGAGGGTTGGGGGATGAGAGGGAGACAGCTGAATATTGATTAGGGCTGTTTTTCATAGGAATTACTACACTGGGTGTGAGATTAGAAAAGGTGCCTGTGTTTTCCATACATTCCCTTTATTTTCTTAAGTTGATCTCTGCACTTTGATCTTTGTGGCATGAAAGTGCTCAGCTGATATTTAGTTACCAGCTTTTAAAGGCTTATCATTGCCCATTTTCCAGTTTATATTTGTTTGAAACTGTTTCAAGGGAAATGTGATGAACCAAGACCTTGACTTAGATAAGTTATTTAGAATATGTAAGATAGTTCTGCTACACAGGACAGTCTAAGAGATTTTGGGGAGGGACGAGGATAACCAGAAAATACAATCTAATCAGTAGCAGTAGCCGGCTACCTCCTAGGAAAAGTAGTGGCAGGAGATGTAGTAGAACAATGAAGATATTTATGTGTTTGCTTTCATGTTCCAAATGTAAAGTGTCCTTGACGGAGACTACAGGTAGAGCAGAGCACAACTGACAGGGAAAGGCATGTTAAGGTTTTGGTTCAGAATTCAGTGTTCTGTGACATCCACAAAGAATAGTTTGTTCTCATGATTAAAATAATTAATAGCATTTTTCTAGTATCTAAAGGCACTTTTATCAAAATAGGATTTGAGTGAAGGTATGAATATAATTTAGAACCATTGATTCTCAGTTCTCTAGTTGAAACTGACTTCCTTGTAGGTTATTGAGATGATATCTCATGTGACAGGTTGAATGGATTTCAGTAGGAGACTGCTGCTCAATTGAGAGCTTCATGATTATATTACATTGGCTTTACCCTTCACATTTATTATTTGCAATTGAATGGAGGAGGATTTGGTTAGATATAGTGACATTGTCAGAATGCTTTTGCCAGCATAGTTTAAATTTCTGGCAAGATAAGTTTGCATTTCCCTACTACAGTGCTGAAACAGAAGTGTACGATTCCCTACCTTGAAAGAGAAGTTTACCTATTTATTTGTTGTTAGCATGTGCCAAGGTAGGAGGTGCAAGAGGAGACTAATTTCAAGTGATGGCATCAGTGGGGACTGTCTTTGTCACCGTGGTCTCCTTACACAGCAGTTGTTAATGGACCCGGACAGTGTTGGTTTAAAAGATTGTTCACCTGATTTTTCGAGGTTGGTTGGCCTGTGGTAATATAATCACAAATGCGTAACTTTAGGTGACACTTTATTATTGTTGGAATTTCCTGAAATAACACTTATATGCTAATAATTAATTAAGATTGTGGGTATCCTGTGACCAGGGAATTTACTTTTTAATACTTTCAGCGTATCTTAAAATTTTGTATAAGAAAAATTATTCTTTTTAAGATTTGACTAATGTTACAAAGATACAAATCATTTATTTTACTACCTATAAACTGTTTCAGCCCACTGAAGAAAAGCTATGCTAATTTATATAGCTTTGACATTTTATAATTTTCATGATTTTTAGATAAAGGATTTTATATTTAAAACTTTAATAGTCTAGTCTGAGTTCATTTATCTTTAATTTTTGAAACGGGTAAAGTAATTCATAACAGTAATTTTATTCCTGTAATGTAATATTCACTTCAGTTCATTTGTGCATTAAAATTCCTTTAAGACCGTTATTAATGATTTATATAATGAAATGTCATATTAATCACAGAAGTTTTCACATTTTATTATTCTCTTCCATGTTAATACTATCTTTATGATCTCTATTAATGTTTTATATCCTCTAATTTCAATTATAAATCAAGAATATTTTCATGTTTTTGTTGGTATTTGCTTTTCAGGGGTGTCACCTTTAAAATTTTATGACTTTTCCCTACATATGCAAATAAAACATCTTTATTCATATGAAGGTAGTTAATTATGTCTTTGTTTATAGTAAACTTTCATTGACAAACTTATAGTTATAATATTTCTTTTCAAGCTCAAAGATTAGAACGACTTCGAAAAGAGAGACAAAACCAGATCAAATGCAAAAATATTCAGTGGAAAGAAAGAAATTCTAAGCAATCAGGTAAATGGAAATAATTTTAATTGTTAACTTGAGCTTTATATATTTAGTATGTATTATTGTATAAGAGCTTTTATTTTTAAATCATTCTTTTAAATCCTCTGGACAGATACCTTTTGTGTTTTGAACTTTGGACTTTTTCACTTGGGTGCCTTGGTCTTCCGAAGCTGGGTGTTCTTTGGGTCTCATCTTTCTGGCCACTCTTCATTCTGGGTCCCAGGAATTGCTGTGTGCAGGGCAGGCACATTTGGTACAGACTGTCGTGCTGGTACCTTGTTCTTATACCCACGGAGTACCTATGATTTGAGGGGGCCTCTGGGCTATAGATTCCTCCTGGCCGTTCCAGCTTAGACTTTACCTTGCCTTATGAGTGGCCCCAGCAACCATCATTTTTGCATATTGCTAGTTCTCTTCCTTTACCCTAAAGCCATTACGTTAATGATATTATTAGCATTTGCAGTATATGTTCATATGATAAATATATTAAGAAAATACATATTAGTATATATTTTCAAAGCTTCAATCTCAGTAAGAAGGGAAGACTTTAGAAAATTTCAAAATAAAATGCTATTGAAATATTTTCCCATGTTTATATTATGTTTCCTAGACTTTCTCTTTTTTTCTTCTTTCAAAGAAATGTCTGCAGTCTGTCTTCTGTATCTTCCAGCACCTCCCAGTGCTACCCTGGCATTTAATAGATGTCCAATAAATTTTTGTTGACTGACTCCATTACTGCATACTATTATAAAACTAACAATATTCGTGATGATTACATCAACATCAGCACCTATCTAGTGCTGTTCTAAGCACTTCACATGCATTACCTCCAATGCACCCATCTTATAAGGTGTACATATCTGTCACAGAGACAGATGACACTGAGGCTCAGAAAGATTCAACTTGCTGAAGTTACAAGGCTAGGTAGGGGTAGTGCAGTATGGAGCCGTGTTTTGTGTCTAGCACGGTCTGCATCTGAAGGCCAATCTCTTTCTGCTAAACTATGCTATTTTAAGTGGTTATTGCTTTCTCCTTACGATGCTTGTAACCTGAGTGCTCAGTGGGTCTGATTTCTTAATGGTTCCTTTAAAATGCTGAGTAAGTTAGAAGCTGCAATCCCACTTCTTTTTTACATCTGATTTCTTGGCCTTCCTATATTCTTCTTCTTCTTTTTTTGGAAAATTGATTTATTTATGCATTCCTTGGTTGATCTTGTGTGTACCCTGAACAGGGGTTCAAACCTGCAACCTTGGCATATCAGGATAACACTGCCCACCTGAGCTACCTGGCCAGGACTATATTCTTCTGGATACATTAGAAATCTCTCTAGGCTGGTCTTTTTCTTTTCTTATCCTCTACTGAGGATATTTCTTCATTGCTTGTAGAGAGAGAGTAAAGGAAGGAGAGACAGACAGACAGACATCGGTGTGAAAGAGAACCATTGATAGGTTGCCTTCTCGTATGGGCCCTGACCGAGGATCAAACCCACAACATAGGCATGTGCCTTGAGCAGGAGTTGAATGGGACAGTGCTCCAGCCAACTGAACCACACCAGCTAGGGCCTGTTCTTTTTTGTTGAACCAGCTAATACTTCTCTCTGTTGTATTTAGCACAGACTGAAAAACCTTTATATGATTTATATTATTCACTTTTTTACATGTTAATGCTTTTCCTATTAATCTCTTTTTAATGAACAAAGTCAGGTTATCTAAGCCCATTTCTCCAGCTGCCCTTTGTTTTGTCTTCTTCACTTCCGTGTCTTAAAAAATGATAAGTAAATAATAGGATGAATAGAATGCCTCAAATATTAATCCCTTTTAAAATGTGAGAAATAAGTTCAACTTAAATTTTGATGCATCTACTAATGTAATAATTACATACATATAATAAATTTTGATGTATCTCCCATTCATCCCTTAAAATTTAATCTACTTTAACATCTGTTTAGTGTTTTACAGAATACATTGGAGAAATAAATAGGCCCCTTTTTATTTTCATTTGCTAACAACGTTATCCATTATATATGAATATTTCTTTCACCCTCTTTTGTTCCTCTTATTTTTGCCTCTTACAGATTTCAGTAATTGATCCTGTGATCTTATTTCTGGAAAAGCTCCTAATCTTCCTGTTCATGCTTTGAAATGTTGACCTTGATTCTTGCCAGACCAGTAGCTCACCTGGTGGTTACTCCTGACATTTAGAGTGAACCTCATCAGTGCACAAAGGAATGTCTTTGACTTCTGTGTTAAGCTGGGTTCCATCAATAGCACAGCTTGGCATTCTGGGTATCCTGAAATGTGTTAGAAAAGGGGAGCCAGCAGTCCACTAAACGTCTCCTGGGTAAACCAAGCAGCCATTCTGTTTACATACGTCTCTCAAACATCTCTTTCTTTTGGCAAGAAATGTCGTGGCCAAAGCCTTTTGATCTTAATTGAGAAATTTTGTTAGGTAATTGCTTATTTCTTCTTTCATTCTGTTTGCTGTTTGTTTTGTTAAAATAACTGTTTTTCTTATCTTTGTTTTATTTCATTGCCCACTAGAAGAATCATCATTATGAGTATGATGACCTCCATGAGAACGTTCTTCCACAATTATTCTAATGCACTCTGTCCTTTAAGACCCAGCATAAATGCAGCCTTTTAATAGAGGAGTTGGGAGGGATCTTAGAAGCCATCTAGTCCGTACCCTGAAGTTCTTTGTGAACATCTGATCCATATGCCACGAGACCTCATGATAAATGAAATACCTTAGAGTGAGATCCTTTTAGTATTTCTGTAACCGAAACTGCATGAGTCAATGTGAAGATGGTCATCCGAAGAAAGCTTTATCAGGAATAGTGTCAAATCAAGGTCCCAATGTTTTTAATTTTATTGTTTTGGTACATTCTTTACCAAAGTAGCTGTTACTCTTATTCATTGAGTCACTGAACAGGTATTTTTTTCCATAACTTCTGTGTGCATAGTGACTCTGTGCTGCTAGGCACTTGTGGAAGACACATGATCCCTGTCCTCAAGAAGTTTGAAGTCTAGTTGGAAGACAAAGCTGTTTACACATGAAGTTCAATAACAACTCAAAACAGTGATGTGGATTGTATCAATTATTTATGAATATTTCTGATGTTTTCTTTATGTGACTTCCCAGTTACATAAAAATAACAGTTCCCAGATGTAGTGGTTGTATAAAAATCAGCAACACGTCCGAAAGTGCGTGTTGTAATGACATCCTGTGTAGGTTTCTGGGTCCTACCGGTGGAGGTCATTAGATAGAGGTTGGAGTCCATGGATCTGTATTTTTCAGAAGCTCTCTGCATTTAGAAGACTACTGGTATACTTAACATGCCAGCCACTAAGTTTGCTTCATCTTCATGCAAATATAACAAATTAGCTGGTAATATTTCTATATTGTAGGTAAGAAAATTGGAGCCCAGAGACTAAGTAACTTTTCCAAATCACTTACTTAACAAGTAGTAATTAATTGGCAAAGCCGGAAGCCCTGCCCTGGCCAGTTTTATGTCAGAGATGCTGGTCTTTCCACCCTGCTCTACACCCTCCCGTACTGAAGCTGGAAGGGGGCTGCTCCTGGAACATTCGGTATTGAGGAGTCTCTGGTGTTCCTTGTTTCTTCTCTGTGTGTCAGCTGTGGCCAGGGTTCGGGAAAGTTACCAGAGCCTCTTTTCTAAAAAAAGTCATTATAGAAAATCTGAAAACCATCAAAAAATGAAAATAAGCTACTAGTCGTGTCATTCAGAGGAACTCCTGTTGTTAACATTTTGATATATTTATTCAGATTTTACATATGTGGGTATATGTTTTTTAAAAATTCTAATCATACCTCCTAGGATGTTTTTTTGTACTTTTTATATATTCAAATATTACATAAACGCAGTGTTTGGTATTATCTCTGTATTATTCCTGCACTTTTACATTTCTTTTGTTGAACCAGCCAGTACTTTTCTCTGTTGTATTTAGCACAGACTGAAAAACCTTTATATGATTTATATTATTCACTTTTTTACATGTTAATGCTTTTCCTATTAATCTCTTTTTAATTAACAGAGTTGGGTTATTTAAGCCCATCTCTTTAAAATTTTATTTATTTATTTTTGGAGAGAGTGGAAGGGAGAAAGACAAAGAGATAGAGAAACATCAATGTGTGAAAGAAACATTAGTGGGTTGCTTCTCAGTGCATAACCCAGGCATGTACCTGACCGGGAACCGAACCAGCGACCATTTGCTTTGCATGCTGGTGCTCAGTCCACTGAGCCACACCAGCCAGGGCTTTACACTTCTTATTCAGGTTATTTCTACATGTTTTGTATTTCATGTTACCCTTGTAAATAGCATCTTCTTCTCCATAACTTTCTTACTGTTCTTATTAAAAAGCCTATTTTTATATATCTGTTTTGTATCCAGCCACTCAATGAACCCTTATTAGTTCTAAAATGCATTCTTATCTTCCCGAATGCTGTAGTATGTGCTTTCTCATAAACCTGATACTTAAACTTTTAGGCTGTTGTTTTTTCAGTTTTGAGTTTCTTGGGGACTTCCAACTGTTTATATTGGTTAGGATTTTTCAGTTGCAAATAACAAAAGCAAGTGAAGTTGAAAATGAAGAGCAGCTTGAAGTTGAACAGCTCAAGAAATATAACTCTACCTTATTAATGGCTCGGAATGAGGAGAAAGGGCTCTGTGGCCTCCCCTATTTTATCTTTGCTTCTTTGTGCCCATCTGCTCCCTCCTTGCTCCTCCAGATCTGTTCCCTGTCCTCACAAGTACTTTTTCTACCTCTCTAGTCCAGAGTTAGTCATCCGACAAGTATTTACTAAGCTCCCACAGTATACAAGGACAGCTAGACACTGTTGTAGGCCTAGAAGATACAGCAGTGAATGAGACAAAAATCCCTGCCCTCAGGAGCTTTCGGGGGAACTAGACCACAAACGAACGTAACACGTCAGAATGGAATACATAGCCTAGAGAAGAATATAGCCGGGTCAGGGGCATAAGGAATGTTAGGCAGGGGTTTTGCTATTTTATATAGAGTGAGCAGGAAAGGACTTATTGGGAAGGTGGTGACTGAGCAGAGATCTGCAGGAAGGAAAGGAGTGAGCCAGGCAGATACTGGGAAGTGAGTGTCCTAACACAAGGGAATGGCAAATGAAAAGGTTCTCTGACCGAAGAAGTGTGCCTGAAATATGCAGGGAATAGCACGGAAGGATGCTTACTGGTCGGGAAGAGTAAGCAAGGGAAGAATGGGATCAGAGGAGTAAGTAGCGGGAGACTTGGTCATAAAGATCTAGTAAGGAATTTAATATTTACTCTGGGTGAGGTGCTTTGGTCAGAGTCATTATACCATATATTACCTACTTTTTAAATTTCCAGCTTAAATTGTCTTTAATGCAACTTTTTATTATGCAAAATTTGAAACATACACAAAAGTAGAAAGAATGGCATAATGAACCCCCTCCCCCCACACACAACCCTCATCCAGATTCAGCAGCTGACATACCGCCAATCATTTATACATTCACCTCCCCTACCCTCCCAGATTATTTAAGCAAATCCCAGCTATTATATAATTGCATCCTTAAATTCATGTTTTTTTAACACATAAGAAAACTTCAATACCCTTACTCTCCAAATAACTAGCAGGAATTCTTTAATATTATCAAACATTTCCACAATTATTTCCAGTGTTTCTTTTTCTTTTTCTTTTTTTTTGCAGTTCATTTGTACAGGTCTGTATCTAAGGCCCACACATCGTTTTTGGTTAACATGTTTCATTTCCTTTTTAATCCAGAGTTTCTGCTTCACGTTTTTTCCTTGTAGTTATTAGTTGAAGAAACTGGATCATTTGTCCTATAGAATTTTCTACGTTTCTGGATTTTGCTCATCATATCCCCCGGGTCTTATTTAACACGTTCCTCTGTCCTTTTTATTATCTATTCTGGTAGTTACTAGAAACTTCCGCAGATTGAAGTTTGATTTTTGGTAAGAATGTTTTGTGCACGCTGATCTGTATTTCCTGTTGCTTCACATTAGGAAGCATGGATTTTGTTTGTTTGTTTGTTTGTTTCTGTGGTAAGATTGGAGGCAGAATCAGGGATTGTCTGTCCGTGATGAAGTTACTCCCATCAGCTTGCTCTCCGATGATTTTGGTGGCCATTGGAGGGCATTTCCCAGATGCGTTATTTCATTAGGAGTTGCAGAACAGTGACTGCTGATTGCATCAGTCTTTCTTCATTCGTTAATTTGTTTTATATAAGGAAGAGGTTTCCCTGTTCTCTTATTTGCTTATCCTTAGAGTCCCTGCAGTAAAGGCCAGATAAATGCCCATTCTTTCCCTTGGCTCATAGTTTTCAGAACTAAAAGAGTTCCCTCACATCCTATTTAGATAAACAATAAAGGTTTTCCCCCTTTTCATCTTTATGAGATTACAGGTTTTTAAAGCATATTTTGTATTTTTTAATCCATTACAGTTTTTTAATGCTAAAATTGCCCCTTTGTTTAGTGAGTCCTTGCACATCAGCTTCTAAGTCTTTCGGACACAGTCTCAGTTACCTCTCATAGCCTGCTTGCTTTCATGTATGCCAAGGTGTTCGAGACTCCTTGTTTACCTTTCTTTCTCCAGGTCAGGACTCAGCCATTTCTCCAAAGAATTTGGTTCTTTTACTGCTCAGTGATATTAAGAGACCACAGCCTGTGCTGCTCTGTCTACCTTGTGGGCCTTTTTGGAGCGTAGAGCTCAGAAAAAAATAATTTTTTGAATAGTTTTTAAAAGTACAGTTTGCCCTGGCTGGTGTAGCTCAGTGAATTGAGTGCGGGCCTGCAAACCACACGATCTCGGTTCGATTCCCAGTTAGGGCACATGCCTGGGTTGCGGTCCGGTTTCCGGCGGGGGACTCACAAGGGGCAACCATACATTGATATTTCTCTCCTTCTCTCTTTCCCTTCCTCTCTAAAGATAAATAAATAAAATCTTAAAAAAATACATTGTGAGTTAACGTTGATAATTTCAATTCAAGGTACAAAGTGTTTACTTTTTAAAAAATGTTATGTTTATGTATGTTTTCTGTTACACTGAAAACCCGGATCCACAATAGAAATACCAGTGTCATTACTAACAATACAATTACTAAAAACAATTTAAGATGTTTTTCTTTTCTTTTTCTTATTTATTTATTTGCCCCTTTGGCCTAAAAGGATTGAGTTGCCATTAACTGAGGAGAAGGTTGTGAGGGGGACAGGTTGGGGAAGTCCAAGAGTTTGGTGTGGACGTGCAGAGTTTGAGATGCCCACTGAGCATCCCAGTGGAGGTGTCAAATAGAAAATTGAATATGTAAGTCTGTAATTTTAAGGAGTATTTAGGTCTAGGGATAATCATTTGGGAATTATCAACACGTAGAGCTATTCAGGCTTTCACTTTTCACTTACCTTCTTATCGAAGTGTCACTTTACATGTACTGAAAAGTAGAGCTCTGGCTGGTGTAGCTCAGTGGATTGAGCACGGGCTGCGGACCAAAGGGTCTCAGGTTCGATTCCCAGTCAGGGCACATGCCTGGGTTGCAGGCCGGGTCCCTAGCGGAGGCCATGTGAAAGGCAACCTCACATTGACATTTCTCTCCCTCTCTTTCTTTCTCCCTCCCTTCCCCTCTCTCTAAAATAAATAAATAATCTTAAAAAATAAAATATTTTTAAAAAAGTAGAGATACTAAATGTACAGTTTGATGACTTTTGGCAACTAGTATCTTAATCAGGTGTAGAGCATTCCCAGACCCCAGAAAGTTCCACTGTGCCCCCTTCTAGTCGGGTTACTTCCCAGAGGTGGCTGTTCTGACTTATATCACCACAGTTTAGTTTTGCCTCTTGTAAATGATATTCAAAACAAGGCTGGATGAAATCGCTAAGGGTGTGACTATAGATAGACCAAAGAAAAAGTCCAAATACTATGTGTTGGAGAATGCCAGAGATTGGAGGGGAAAATGAGGAAGAGGAATTGGCAAAGAGACTGACAGGGGGCCTGAAAGTTAGGATGAGAACCAGATAGAATGGAGTCCTGCAACCAACTGAAAAAAGTGCTTCAAGAGGGAAGGAGTGATGAATTGTGTCAAATGCCACCAAGAGGACTTGTATGATGAGGATTAAAATTGTCTAGTAGACTTAGCAGCAAAGGGATCATTGGTGACCTTGAGGAGAGCCGCCTTGGTGGCATGGTGGGGTCCGGGTGCCTGATCGGTGTGGGTTTGTGTAAATGAGGGGAGAGGAATTAGACAGCAAGCATACTGACGACCATTTCCAGAAACAGACAAATAGGGTAGTAACTAGAAGGGAGTATGGGATCAAAGGAGAATATATTTTTTTAATGAGCAGTATTTTAGTATCTTTTTATGCTAATGTAACTAAACCAGGAAGAGGGAAAAATTGAAAATGGAAGAGAGGTGTAGAGAACTGAGTCTGCAAGAGGGGTTGGGAACTAGCACACTGAGGAGAGGCTGGCCTGGGATAGGGGCCCTTCCACGGTCGTAGGAGGAAAGGTAGTGCGAGGGCTGGTGAGAGCGTGCGGAAGTTCCCCCTGGGTTGTTTCTCCTTCTCTGTGGTGTGGGAAGCAAGGAAGGAAGAGGGGAAATGTCTGAGGTTGAGGATTAG
Source organism: Sturnira hondurensis (assembly GCF_014824575.4). Classification (NCBI taxonomy): domain Eukaryota; kingdom Metazoa; phylum Chordata; class Mammalia; order Chiroptera; family Phyllostomidae; genus Sturnira; species Sturnira hondurensis. The sequence continues at coordinate 2,385,278 of NW_028095539.1, read as the reverse complement.
TCTAAGAGTGGAAGAGTTAAATCATTACCTCACACCTAACCTTACTGGTAACAGTTGTATAGCTTCGGCAAGTTACTTATGTTTGGTGTACCCCAGTTTGTTGTAATCTGTCTCAGAATTGCTGTGAGGCTAAGGCGAAAAGATACTTTGTCTTGTTCCTGGCCCATAGTAGATATATCATAAAGGATCATTCCTTTCCAAATGTAGCAATAAAATTGTTAATAGATTACATGTAGAATAGTACTTCTAATATTTAAAATACCACTTTAATCTACCACTAATCTAAAGTTTTTCAGTTGTACATTTCTTTGTTAATTACATGTACTTAAACACTCAATCTGTAACTGGATAATCAAGTGCCACATTTTAAAAAAGAATTTGCCACTTAAAATCTATAGGGACTCATAAGAGTTCTTAGCGTTTCAGAGTTCTGTTTGACTTCTCTCAGTTCAGTTTGGCTTCATTCAAGAATAGAATGGAATTGACCCTATTCGTTGCAGAATTTAAGGTCTAAAATTGATTTGTTTTAAAAAGCCATATGTGAAGTTTTCTGAAGTTCACAAAATAAGAGATATAATGAACCCCCTGTGCTTGTCATCGAGCTACTAGCCTAAGTGATAATCAGATTAAGTTAGAGAATTAAATGATCTTTAAGAAGACTTGTCTTGGTGTACTGATGAATAACCGAATCAAAATTCCTTCAGTAATTATTTTATTCATTGATTCATGCAACAAAATTTATTGAGAGTCTAACTTCGTTCATTAGTTCCTAATGGCCAAGAGCCCTGGCCGGGCTCACAGCTAGCTCTGCACTTACTAGTTGTGTCTGTGGCCTAGGGCTGATCAACATATTCTAAGCTTCAGTTTCCACATTGACAAAATTGAGTTAATGCTAGTATCTACCTCAAAGCTTGTTAAGAGGAATAAACGAGATACTTTGGCTTGCTCAGTAAATGTCAGCTACTATTATAATACTCTTTCTCCTTCTCCCACTCCTTAGCTTTGTCTTCCAGATTTTTTTGCGAGGTGTCATTGGAGAGCATGAGAGGGTTAAGATGTGGACTTTGACCTTCAGGAACTAGAATTTCAAAATCAGACAATATTAGAGCCAGGAGAGATCTTCAAGATTATCTAATTGGACAAGCCCAGAAAGGTTTAGTGTCTCATCCAGTATTGCACAGCTGATAGTGGCAAAGCCAGGCGGAGCTCAGCTCCTCCAGCCGAGGGTGCTTCTCGCACAATGGCGGTGCTGGGTTTGTCTGACTCCGCCCCCTCCTTAAACCGTCCTCTTCTAAACTGGCAGTCCTGACCTGTGTGTTTGTCAGGGCATGAACGCTGAAGTATGTGCGAGGCATTCTGCACACATTAGACACGAATATGTCCCTCCTTAAGGTTGTATGGAAGATGTCTTAGGGAAGGTGGACAGGCTTGTCTCTCTGTGTAATCACAAAGATGTTTTTATTTTCCTCATGTCACAGCCCAGGAGTTAAAGTCACTGTTCGAAAAAAAGTCCCTCAAAGAGAAACCTCCAAGTTCTGGAAAGCAGTCAATATTATCTGTACGCCTGGAGCAGTGCCCGCTGCAACTGAATAACCCCTTTAACGAGTATTCCAAGTTTGATGGCAAGGTAAGTAAAAATGAAACCTTTGTCCCTTTTATGTCAGTGATTTCCAGCTGGCACGCCACACCACACTGGAGTACCACAAGAACTTTCAAAACATGTAGTAGGAGCGCTGACTTCTTTTCCCTTAGATTGTCAAATTAAAACAAAATGTCAACAGCCAACACAAGAATAGCCATTCAGTGCGAGTGCCCTGTTTTGTACCATAAAATATGTAGGTCATATAATAGATTCACATCTTAATTGGTTCATCGCATAATAAGGTTGTGTCTGGTTGGTTAATTCTGGGTACCAAAAATTCTTGTATACAAATATAGGCACCTGATTTTTTAAAAAGTCACTTTGGAGTAAAAAGGGTAGGTAATTACTATTTTTTTGTAAATCAATCAAAATTATATCTATTTTTTGTTAGATTGGCAAAAAATATATTTTTGGTGTGCTGCACAATTTTGATATAGTTTGTATATCCCATGAGTTGAGGAAGGTCGAAAATTGCTGCTTCAAGTAAAACCACAATTGAGTGGAATTGTTAGTAATAGTATAATAATAACAATATTAATATTATTAGATACTGGATTTTAAAAATGACTCAGTGATTATAGAATGCCACTCACATTTTCTAAACCTGAGGATGTAAAACAGTCTGACTTGTGTTTAGTGTTGTTTACATAGTAGTATGTTCAGAAGTATTAAGATGAAACCAGTCCTGAGATATGTCTGTATTTTTTTTTTCTGTTTTATCTCCCAAGTGTACTTAAGGGTTTGGGTTGGTTGGGTTGTGATTAATCAAGGTCTGATTGTGTTGAAAGTGGTTCTGGGAGGCAGCATTGTCTTGTCTGAGCCTTTATTATAACTGCAGACATTATTGAGGTTAGAGCTTCATTTGAGAATTCTAGGCCATTGCTTTGCTTCTCACTATTTCGTTGTAGGGAATCTCCTTTGACACTTGCTATGCAGGAGACTTTTTTTTCTGTTTGTTTAACAATTTGCAATTGCAACATTAGTTTATTTTTCTTTGAGAAAAATGGCCACTATTTTTAGGTAGAGCGTCCCCCTCACCCTCACCCCGTTCCCTGCCATTCTGTGTCTCTGCTGAGCTGGGCCTCCTTCAGAAGACAGTAGCAGTTGATTTTTATGTTTATTGCCATTATGTTTGCTGTCTGGCTGTGGCAGAGGGGTGCTGAGTGATAGCTTGTTGCCTAGAGGGGTTGTGTACAATTTATCTTATTTCAACACCATTGCAATTAATAAACATATAGCTTAGGCTTGCATTTTTCATGTTCAAGTTCTGGTTGTATATTGCTTCTGTGAGTTGTCATCTTTGAACAAGATGTTTTCTCTTCAAAACACTTTACCTCATACAATGCAGCATGATTCCATAGGCATAAGTGAGCATGTATGGTTATCGACATTGGTGGGGAAGGAGAGCAAGAACTGGAAACAAAATGCATAAGTAACAGAAAGATACTAATGTGCTCAGAGCATCCTTCAAAAAACATCTGAAAGTAGTTTTGGTAAATTAGCTATTGCACTGATGTGAAGCTTGTCTTTAATCCAACCCCCCCTGCCTTCTCCTGTTTCTTCTTGTGGAATACAGCAAAGAGAAGGAAGGGTCCCCCTAGGGGACAAGAATGTCAGCCTCTAGAAATGGCAAATTGGACGGTAGAGGGTTTTTTTTCTTAAATACTGCACTACAGTGGATTCATTTAGATATGTGAGAAGCTATTGGGTTAGGTTACATGGTTAGAATTTGTTTGCTTCCATTGCCGGAAACCATCTCATTGTTTGGGGAGGTAATTGCTGGAATAATTAATATGTGATAATGCTTTTATGCCAACAAGATAGCAGAGATCTTTTAAAGCATTGTATTCTAGAATTCTCAACATACCATCAGATTCTTTTACAAATACTTAGGTTTGAATTTATCAGAAGGTTGTGATCTCTGCTTGGTATATATGGAGTTTTGAAGTCACAAGGAGAAATTTTTTTAAAATACAAAGAAGCCATTTCCTCAGTCACAAAGGAATTCTTTTTGCTAGATATGTGTTTACATGTAAGGCCCTCGATGCTTTTGTCATATCAAGTCTATTTGGAATCAGCAAAGAGTGTGAGCAAGGGGCAGTCACCATTACACACTGATTAAGAAAGATTTATATAAGTCTCTCTTGTGATGAGATGCTATTTTATTATTATCCTACATATTACAATTGCTAAAATACAATTAAACCCTTGTTCTCATCTATTATTTAATATTGATGCATTTGGCAGATATGTAATGAAAGTGGCTAATATTTGAAGGATATTGTACTGTACATATTAAATTAGTCTTTCTTTATCTTTGTGAAATGCATCAATGTGATACTCAGTGACATCTCAATGATTAATAGAGAATTATAGTCGAGTCAAGCCTTTTTGTAACCTAGAAATTAAAATGACTATTCAAATAACACCTCAAAATGATCAAATTAGCATTTTGTGATTGCATAATAATGGGATTGTAGTAGTTATAACAGCACCGTGGCTGCCTCTGGAGTTAAGATCATGTCAACCCCGTGATGATAATGCCTTTTCTGGGAGAGTCGACTTTAATAATTTCCAGATTGATTCTCCCCATAAATCATTTGACGTTCAGCACTAAATTTTTGTTGCTGTTGTAACTTAAAATTATTTTATTTGTATTCAGCTCATATTTAAGAAGTGAAATGAATGTCCTTTTTTAATGATTCACCGTCTTGTCATTGAACTCTCTGCTTTTTGCTCAAATTGTAAGGTTTCCCCATGTATTTTGCTGGTCCTATTTTTTTCCCAAAGGTTTGTTAAAGCCACTAAAATATGTTGTTTTTCCCCCTACAAATATTCACAATGCTCTTCCTGGGAATAACGCTTGCCTTATTTACATAATTAACTGAGTTGCTCAGGTCTCTTGGGCACATGATACATAATTGGGGAGAGAAGGGGACAGGGAAGAGTTTGGGGTCTAATTAAATATGCTAAAAAACTACTTAATTATGTATTTCCTCAAGAGACAAACTGCTGTGAAATACTCCTTAAGATGAAGCTAGCATTGGATTTGAAACAGGGTTTTGTTTTGGACACGGCTTTCCAGTTGTGGTTAAGCCGGAGCACCCAGTGTCTGCCAGTTTGTGCAGACTGGGTTGTCACTGGTCCTGTTGTGCTGAGTTAAAGTGACTTCTTTTGAATAATTTTTGGTTAATAATGTATTTTTGTTAATTGTGGTTGATTAATTTCTTGAAGGCATACAATTGAGAGGGGAAGGCTACACATACTTAGGTGTGTGCTTTGTTGTAATTTTGACAATGTTTTTGATCAGGTTTATTATTATGCTGTTATTATTTCTTTGGCAAATCGGTGATGCTACCTGTGACCTGTTTTCCATTCACAGATTATTGATAAGTCTGTTTACTGATCATTTGAAAAATGTGTAGGATAGATTGCAAGTCGATTTAGGGAATGCTTAGTTGGATGAGGCAAGACCAGGCTCACCCGTCTGCCTGAACCCTGCAGGCTCACTGGAAACGGGACTTCTGAGTAGCTTCACGAACAAAACCGAACCTCGGCGCTAGAGGTTGAAACAGTCAGAAAACTTCTCGTCCCAGTCCTGCCATTGCTGGGTGTGGGAGACGGTGCGCATGGCCAGGGCCCGCTTTGAGGGGTGTGGCAGTGGGCTCCATGGCAGTGAACGCCGAGCCCTGATTGAAGTCACCTGACTGTGGATTGCCGCCCTGCCCCTCTGCCTGTTTCGAATGAAGTCATGTTTCAAGTGCCCAACCCATTCCTTCCCGTTCCTTCCCACTTGAGAACCTTTTGCCAGTCATCACTATTTTGGATAAAGTTAGTTTGCAAATATTATTATCAATAGACCATCAAAAGCTCAAATGCCTGTTTCCTGTCAACACTGAGACTACAAAGAAATGGTGCCGGTCATCTCTGTCAGGTTTTGTCCCCGCCCCAAACTGTCCGTTCCTTTACCTGTGAGAGTAGAGTTCCTTCCTCAGGCTGGTACATCATCAGCTAGGGCGATGCCGTGGGATGCAGCACCTGGAACGAGGAGCAGTGTCGTTTGGTTTGTAAGCAGTCCTGTTTTGTGGTAAGACTTGAGTTTGAATCCTGGCTCCTCCGCTTAGGGCATAACTTCAGTCCAATACTGCACCTCTGGAAGTCCCCATCCTCCTCTGTGGAATGAGGTGACGACAGCGTCTTCCTCGGAAGGAGTAACTGACATACGACCTGGTTAGCAAGACGTGGCCGTAGGAAGCACTCAGCAAATACCCCTCGTCTGCCTCTGCCTCTGACTCTCTGTACAGGCTGGGGGGGCCAGTGATGCTGTCTCTCCTATTTACTTAGCTTGTTGACAGGGTGGAGTGAGAGGAAATGTGCTCGTGCAGTCTGGAGGCCAGAGCAGTGTCGTGAAACCAGACGTGTAGTGGACTGGGGGTAGGCGCTTTGTCTGTTGAAGTCCAGGGAGGCCCGTGGGGTTTTGCCTTTACCTTTAAATGGAAGCTTAAGTCAAGTAATTACTTCCTTTATTTCTCTTTTGGGGGAATGGCTGTTTTTCTTTAAACATCAGATGAGAAAGCAGTTCCATATTAGTAATTGCTTGGCAGTTTACTAAAATGTGAAATATTTTTCTTATTGACTCAAAGTCTACCCTAAATGTAAGGAGAATGTTTGGCTTGACAGGTGCTTAAAAAGGCAGAACCACTTCTGGTTCATATAGACAACTGTGACTTTGATGATGTTAACTTGTTAGAAAGTAACCATTTCTGAAACTGTTTTAACAGGGAAGCTGCGGAGAGCATGGGGGAAGGGATAATTCATGAGTGCTAATTGCTTGGCTGTTAATTTTCATAAGTGTTGATAGAAGCAGTTCCTTAAATTAAACTTTGTTTAAAATGTATCAGGGGAAATATTCCACAATGTCGAGCCTGAAGTGAAAATTAATATGAATGCTGTGGCAATTAACACATACTGGTTAATAGCTTTTAGCAGCATTTTGGGATGATAGTCCTTAAATACATTTTTGCATGCTGCTCTTGTTTCAGCATTGTTCCAGTCTATGTCTGGATAATTATGAACAAATGTTTTCTACAATCATTGGCATTAAATAGCTCTCTTCAAAGAAACTCACTTAAAACTTTGCAGAAAAACATGAAGCCACTGAGAAATGTTGCAAACTCAGAAAAGGTCAGCGAATTAAAATCATGTTTTATAAAATTGCCTTTTGAGGAACAATCTGAACTTGGAATATTCGATATTATCGTGGGAATGGTCCCCTCTAATCTGTTAAACCACTTTAGCTTCCGAATCCCTTTCCAAAGAATTGAAACCTGGACTTTTTAGTGTTGGCCGTGTCTAGACAGCAGCATTTGCTTAGTGCCCCCTGAGCGGAGTGGGGCCCAGGGCCACGGCTGCGTCTTTCCTCTCCACCCTCCAGGTTGGCCGGTGCCCCCTCCTCTGAGTGGCTGAGACGTTGGCTGCATAATACAATAATTTCATTGCCCCCCCACTCCCTTCCCTTTTAATGAGAGTGCTCCTTGGGTTCACTTGCTTAGTGCCCATTAAACAATTCTTTAAAAAAGAGAGAAATCTAAGGCAACTGTTTTGAATTAGGAGCTGTCCGTCTCACCCTTCCATTAGCTTCATTTTACACACCTTTCCGAGTGAAGTCCTGAAGTTGTGTCAGCAGCTGTTCTTTTGGCAAATTGTCCCTGTGACTGAATTTTGCTAGTCTTCCTTCCACAGACCAGTTTTTTTAAATATATTTTATTGATTATACCATTACAGTTATTCTATTCCCCCCTTCATTTCCCTCCACCCACAAACCCCCTCCCCCACCATTCTCTCCCCCTTAGTTTATATAACCATGTGTCTCAAGTTCTTTAGATTCTATATTTCCCCTACTATTCTTGCCCTCCCCCCTATCTATTTTCTACCTACTGTCTATGCTATTTCCTGTACCTTCTCCCCCCTTCTCCTCCTCCCACTCCCCTGTTGCTAACCCTCCATGTGTTCTTCATTTCTATGGTTCCACTCCTGATCTAGCTGTCCTCTTGGTTTGCTTTTGTTTTAGGTGTGGTTGTTAATAACTGTGAGTTTGCTGTCCTTTCACTGTTCATATTTTTCATCTTCTTTTTCTTAGATAAGTCCCTTTAGCATTTCATATAACAAGGGCTTGGTGATGATGAACTCCTTGAACTTGACCTTATCTGAGAAGCACTTTATCTGTCCTTCCATTCTAAATGAAAGTTTTGCTGGATAAAGCAATCTTGGCTGTAGGTGTTTGGATTTCATGACTTGGAGTACTTCTTTCCAGCCCCTTCTTGCCTGTAAGGTCTCTTTTGAGAAATCCGCTGACAGTCTGATGGGCACTCCTTTGTAGGTGACTGTCCCCTTATCTCTTGCTGCTTCTAGGATTCTCTCCTTCATTTTAGTCTTGGCTAATGTAATTATGATGTGCCTTGGTATGTTCCTTCTTGGGTCCAACTTCTTTGGGACTCTCTGAGCTTCCTGGATTTCCTGGAAGTCTATTTCCTTTGCCAGACTGGGGAAGTTCTCCTTTATTATTTGTTCAAATAAGTTTTCCACTCGTGGCTGTTTCTTTCCCCCTTCTGGTACCCCTATAATCTGGATGTTGGAACATTTAAAGATGTCCTGGAGGTTCCTAAGCCTCTCCTCATTTTTTTGAATTCTCATTTCTTCATTCCTTTCTGGTCGGATGTTTCGTTCTTCCTTCTGGTCCATTCCATTGATTTGCATCCCAGTTTCCTTTCCATCGCTATTGGATTCCTGGACATCTCCCTTCATTTCAATTAGTTTAGCCTTCATATGTTCCTCTAATTTGTGGCTATAATCAACCAGTTTTGTGAGCATCCTGATGACTAGTGTTTTGAACTGTGCATCTGAGAGGCTGGCTATTTCTTGGTCACTTAGAGTTATCGGCTCTGGGGCTTTGAGTTCTTCTTGAGACATCTTTTCTACTGTTCGTGCCTGTTATGTATCAGGATCGGAGCCCTAGGTTTTCACCAGGGTGGGGCAACTCAGTTGCTGGGTTGTGACCCTGTATGTGAGGGCGGGGTCAAAGAGGAGCAATGGCGATCCCGTCTGCCACCTCCTGCCGCTGTAGCTGCCACCGTCACCGGGGCCCGCGCATTTTATCCCATTGTACGCGAATGTGCCACTGCCGTCAGCCCTCCACCACTGGGTTCACCCACTGGGGCCTGCGTGGTCCATCTCACTGTGCACGAACGTGCTACCCTGCATCTCAACTGAGTCCGGGCTGCCTGCGTGCCTGGGTCGGGGGATCCTTCCTGCCTGACCTTGCTCCGCTGCTGGCTCCGCCCCTCTTACCAGTCCGGTTGAAAGGTTCTTTGTTGTTGGACTTCCGTATAGTTCAATTTTCTGTTCTTTGGCTGTGTCTTTGTTTACTAAACCTTTGTTGTATTCATACTTGGTTGTGGGAGAAGGCACAGTGTTTCCACCTATGCCTCCATCTTGGCGGAAGTCAGACCAGTTTTGATTAGTGTGTTCCAAAAGAAGGTACTAGAAATTCACCACCTTTTTACACATTATAGCATATGAATAGAAGGAGCAAATTCATTAGTATAAAAAACACCTTTTGATGAGCGTATTCCCCCTTCCCATTGCATTAATGCACTCCCCTTCCCGTTACTGACAGAATATTACAAATCCCAAGGGGAGACTTTGCGACTTTTGTCTGGGTGGTTTTAAAATGAATCTGCCCAGGATAGGGTTTTCAGCATCCTGCTCTGCAGTTCAGTTCGCAGGCCGAGTTCTTAAAGCCAGCTTATCCCAGTCTGAGCTCTTTCCATCTCAGTCTCATTTCTCCACTTTGTTCTGAACTGTAACAGTGTGTGGTGGCCTCCTCTTGTGGAGTCATCTAGAGAGTCCCATTGGGGGTAGAATTTGCCATTGGCTTTAAAGCAGTGGTCCCCAACCCTTCTGGAACCAGGGACCTGTTTCGTGGAAGACAGTTTTTCCATGGACGGGGTTAGGGGGTTGGGTGATTCAAGTGCACTGCAGTCCAGCTCACCTCCTGCTGTGCAGCCAGGTTCCTAACAGGCCCAGAGGTTGGGGACCCCTGCTTTAGGGGCTTTTCCAAGGAAGGCAGAATTTTATGGTGGAAAGAACGTGTTTGTCAGACTTGGATTAGAATTCCAACTTTGCCGTTTACTTGCTGTGTGATATTGGGCAGATCACTTTGCTTTTTGAGCCTGTTTTAACATCCGTGAAAGGTTCATGAGGCCCTGGCTGGGTATCTAGGTAGGTTAGAGTGTTGTCCCAGTATGCCAAGGTTGTGGGTTCAATCCTCAGTCAGGACACTTGTAGGAATCAACCAATCAATGCACAAAAAAGTGGGACAACAAATCTGTGCTTCTCTCTCTTTTTCTTTCCTTCTCCCTTCCTCTCTCTAGAATCATTAGAAAAAATTAGTTAATGTTACTTGCATTAGAATGTTGTGAGGATTTAATGAAAATGAGAAATATGTACATAGCAAAATACCTGGTAGAGGGCCCGTGCTGGGAGACTTATTACTTTCCTTTTACTGCCTTACTGTTTATTTACTTCACATTTAGTAAGGGCCTACTATGTAGCAGGTACTGTTAAGTAAAATCTGTATATGGTGGTGAGCAAAACCAGACCTGGTTTATGACCCCATGGAGCTTCTTTTCTTGGCAGGTAGATGTTATATGAATAATCTCCAAATTAAATGTAAAATTGCAACTATAGTGTAATCACAACTAATTAATTACCAAGTTCCAGGAGACGTACTTAGGGCTTTGAGAGCATCATTATAGGGGCATCTGAGACTAGTCTGGGGGGTCAGGGATAGTGTTCCTGTGAAGGTGACTTGGTCTGAGAGCAGGTGGATGAGTGAGAGTTAACTAGATGAAGGGACAGGGCCAAGGACACAGCAGAGGGTCTGAGGCAAGAGGGAGCTTGATTTGAGGAACTGAAAGACGCAAGGGTGAGGTAGAGGTGGTACAAGATAAATCTGCAGGAGCAGAGTGTTACTGGTTGAAGGTCCATGTGCCTGATGCTTCAAAGGCCAGAGTTCAGAGGCCGGAATTCAAAAGGTCAGAGTTCAGAGGAAGGAAAGGCTTATTGATCAAGAAGATGGGGGGCATTAGGGCTTCCTCAAATCCATCTTCTGAGAGCCCAGAATTCAGACTTCTTTTATGTCAAGGGAAGGGAGAATGGGAGGGGCAGGAGGTGATTAATATCTGTGCACATTCAGGGACTCGGGGAAGAACAATACAAAAATCTCTAAATCTCTTCGTTTCTTCTTCCTTGACCCCTTGCTAATTTGAGTCGTGTCTTAAGGCTTCTGCAAATCGCTGATAAATAATCATTATTTCTTACCTATTTCCTCACCTTTCTGGGAGAGGCATACCCGGCAAGGGGCTGTTGGTCCAAAAACTCAAGCCTCACCAGAATCCCTCTAATGATTAGCATATCTATAGCAGGCACTGTGTGCAGTGAAGGCCATGGGAAAATGCAGGCTAGAGTTAAGATAGAGTCAGAAAGACCTGAGCATGTCGCTCTGTTTCTAGACCAGGTAAGGCTGGTATGAGTGGCCTCTTCAACCTAGGAGCTCCAAGAGCCTTGAACAAGTTTAAATGATGTATGGGAATGAGATTTGTGCTTTGGAAAGACCACTGCAGCTGTGTGGCAGACACTACCCCTGAGAAGGCTTAGTGAGAAAGGAGAGACCAACCAAGAAACTTTTTGCAATGGTCTGGGTAAGAGAGATGGTAACTTTGGCTTAGTTATTGGTGAAGGAGAATGAGTGAATGAATTCAAGAGCGATTTAGTAGGTGGAAGTGGTAGGACTTAATGATGGATTATATGGCAGGGAATGGGGGAGAAGGGGATTTCAAGGACAATTCGATGATAAGATTCTGGCTGTGGGACTAGATGGATGATGACACCGTCCCTGAGCGAGGAAGCACTGACAGAGGGCCAAGGACGAGGCAGACACCACCACCGAGAGCTGGTTTCCGGCCTGCTGACTGCACATGGCGGCCTGCTACCGTGTTCTTGAAGACACTGCACACATCCCCTTTTGAGGGGTGGGGAGATGCGCCCGGCTTGTTTGGTGTGTATTTGGGGCATCTGAGGCAGTGGTCTCTGAGATGAGAGTCGGCTGGGAGCCAAGGGCCTCCTCTCTGTTCCCACTTCAGAGCCAGCATGGAGCTCTGTCTGAGGAGCTTCCCAGGACTCAGTCGCCTCTTCTCTGAAACGGACTGTGGTCTCTGGTGCCCAACCCAGCTTGCCAGGTGGTTGAGAGGCAGAAATGACAGAGTAAGTTTAAATGAGGCAGATGGCAGGTGTCATTTACAAAAACATATTGATTGTAATTTTTGAAGGTTAGAGCACTGTGAGGTAAAACATGGGCATATTTTTTTATAACCAGATGACTTTGTAGTACTACCCTCTTCCTAGCCAAGTAATTACTTGGTTAGTCATTAAATCTGGCTGGAATGAATTTCAGGCACTGAGGTCCTAGGAAAATCCTAGGACACAATTCTTGCAGGTGTGCTGGGCATTGAGTATGGTGGGATTTGCACTGAGCCACCTCATTCATCTGGGGCATTGTGCCCTGCATGGTTTGAAGTAGAGATTTTCTTGTCCTCAAAGGGCTAGGCCTGCTTGTACTAACTTGTAAACTAATGAGAGAAATCAATGGTATCCTAGGGGCATTCACCCCACTAGGCGTGGGATGTAGGTGTTGTAATTCTCAAAGATTTTTATTTTTACTCTTAATGGCATTCATATGTACAAAATGGACATTTGAGTTTCAGGACTGGAAGACCATATGGGGGAAAGAACATGGGCATGGGATCAGAAGATGTGAGTTTTAGCCCAGGCTGGTGTGGCTAGGTGGATTGAGCGGCAAAGGGTTGCGGGTTCAATTCCCAGTCAGGGCACAGGCCTGGGTTGCAGGCCAGGTACCCAGTAGGGGCATGTGAGAGGCAACCACACATTGATGTTTCTCTCCCTCTCTCTCTCCCTTGCCTTCTATCTAAAAATAAATAAAATCATTTTTAAATGTGAGTTTTAGCCCTGGCCATGCCAAGGGATCTGGGACAAGTCTCTTTCCATGCTTGAACTTCAATTACTGCATGTTTAGAATGAGGAACTGGTCTTAGATGGCCTCTTGAATACCTTATTAGCTTTAAAGTTCTGTAGTTTAGTGACTGGGAGGCAACATCAGTGACATGCAGAAGGTTATAGATGGGAACACTTGAACTCTGGAAGAGTGGATCTTCTATGCACATGTTAGGACTTTCCTCTTTTAATAGGTCATAACAAAACTGTAATGTAGGGAGTGTTAGCTCCATTTTATGGATATGGAAACCGAGGCTGAGAAAGAGAAAGTGACGACTTGCTCAAGGATAAACGACTAGTATGGGCAGAGCTGGTATTCAATTCCTTTTGTCTTATCCCATTACTGTGGCTGTCTTTCCTAGACTTTTTTACAGCCATTGTTATGGAGAAAATAAAACACAATAATTGAAGTTTTTGGAATTTAAAAACAAAAGAATTTTCTCTTTACCAGTGGACTTGAGCTCTGACAAACTTGTTTAGATTATATCAGTTTGTGCCTTGTGGATAAGATTACATCTTTTAAACCTCCATTTTCTTACATGTAAAAAAGAGTAAGAGATTGGGACTGGGGTAGGAGGGAGTGCTTTACACATAGGATCTAGTGTATGTCCCACAAATATTCTTTTCTTTTCACTGGACTTCCCGCTATGCAGAGTGGATTCATTGGTGTGTTCATCCATCTATCCATTTGTCCCTCCCACCCAGCCACCCAGCCACCCAGCCACCCATCCACCCATCCAGCCACCCACCCAGCCACCCACCCATCCACCCATCCAACAAATACTTACCAAGCTTCCACAATGTACTGGTTCATTTCAAATGTTTATTCCATACCTGCTGTGTACTAGACATTAATAAATAAGGCAGGATTGACTGTGCTGGAGGAACATGAAGATAAGGGTGGTCATTTAGCCAACAAGCGGAGGAACCCCACTTGACAGTCAAGGCTGTGCCCTGGGCTGGGAACTGTGGTGCTTGTCCGTGACTTCAGGTGCGCCCGGTTGGACAGAGGAACCTGAACGACTAACGGTAAGGTGGATGTGCCAGGGACCGAAGCAGAGATCCGTACAGAATACCGT